>NW_028241735.1:0-50537 GCF_964263255.1 Lissotriton vulgaris
ACTATATTTCGCACACCCGCAATCCACTGCTGATGTTGTCACATATTACATCATTCATGACATGGTCAGTGACATCACTGATGACATCTCAATTGACATCACTGATCACATCACTGATGATATCATTCATGTGATAATACGATGCACCTCTTCACACTCTAATATAACCTTTGATACACCCAGTGTTAAACACAGACTACCATTCTTGTAAACCATTAACATACCAATACCAGTGTCATATAGTTACTGCTTTTGTAAATATATTGTGTTAAGTTAGCATGAGTTTATTAAATGTTTAAACAACATATTTTCCTTCGGCTTCAGTTTGCACACGGCACATAATTATTATTGTAGCTTTCAACCTAGACGAAAGATGTGATTTATTTGAGAATAATATGTTATTGCTCTGAAATCAGTCGTGCTTGGTACACTTGGTACACTGTCTGCACACTGAGAGCTAAAGCCTCTAAGAATAACCTAACATAAGGTTGCTGGGAGGCCTGATCCTCGCACCACATTAGACATAACACAAATAATGTTGCTACCAACATTGGGCTCTACGTGGGTTTAAGATAGAGTTACTGAGAATGCAAAAACACACTTGAAGGTGCTTCACATGCAGAGAGCTGGTAGCTGATGATGTGATCTTCTCCTACTGACATTTAGAGGTATGGGCCCGCCCTGCTAAAACCCAAATGAGACCTTCTTAGATATAATATAGTATGCTAAATAGGGTGCGCGAAATATAGGTGATACAGATTTCTATTGATTTTTGCATTATAATATGCTATCACCGTTCGCTTACTATGGATTAGTGACTATGCTGATAACTCTGATTTTTATAATATGTAATCTGGTATTATATAAGATACTGCGTTTAAGAACCTTGCATTGAAAAATAAATATTTCAAACTTGCACATGTCTTCTTTTACTCCTTGTTCTGTTTTGAAATGATTATAGAGCGAAAGAGTGTTCATGTGTTCCACGATACCTGAGGTACTCAAAGTTCATGTTCTGGTTTGTCTAAGTCATTGGGAGTTCGTTATGACCAATGAGACACTGTAGCTAGCTCGGTAAGGGGATTTCTGATACTAAGGTGAGTTTTGGGTCACCCTAATTCACTAAGGTTCTAGATCTCTATGCACAGTTCTGTGGGAGAACGGAAACCCTGCTACATGGCGCCCAACGGTTGTTGGCCTTATATCATGACACTCGAGTAGTATGTTATTCAAACCTTAACCCCTTCATTACCGTTTCCGGAGAACAGCGGTGTCAGAAAAACCTACCTATTTTTGAAATAGGTCTTTTCAAGCTTGAATCTATCTAAAACGGTTTCCTTGAATTACTACCCAGTTGTGCTACAAAGTAATCTTTGTTTTTTCACGTTCCTGTGCAGTCATGGCACAAGCCGTGGACATCCCGCTGCATAGTCGCATTGTGGTGTGTGATCATTTGCGGACTTATGATGTACCTTTGGAAGGCTTGGCTGTGGTTCTGGTGGTGAGTGCGGAACATGCTTACCCGTACGAACTGTTTTATTCGTGGGTGACATTTCCGCCAGTGGACGCAAATTCTGGTGTGTTCCATTCATACACTCCGTCACTTGTACCTGCTGAATATGCTCCGTACAGAGCACACGAAGTACCTAATGATGTTTGGCAGCATGGAGTTTGGTTTGGTGGCGCCCTACCACAACCTTTAACCGCTCCGAGGTTAGGTCCTTTGTCCATTCCGGGCACAAATTGGCCCGCTTTGGCTGGATTTACTCCTCACCCTAATCGCGCCACTTGTAACATAGGTGACCTGTGACGTCTTCACGAGGTCGCGGTTGAAGAGATTAGGGCACTTGTTCATTACACAAGTCGTAATGTTCAAGGCGCGGCCCCTAGGGGTGCGCAGCTTCAAGCTGGTCAGGCTGGTTTGAAAATCAGTCCTGTCATGGTGAATTTCGTAATGGGCAAGAAGCCCCAGGATAAGGATGACTTTCTTTTCTGGCTTGCCGAGAAATTCGACCAGCTAGAGGCTGTGTTTCCTAATACGAATCCTGGTGAAAAACACCGGATTCTTACGCTTAGTTTGCCGAAGGATTTGGCCCCTGAGCTCGTTGACTGTGAGACGTGGGGTAAGACTTTTGCAGCGGTCTATTTGAGGTGCTTTGGCTCCCCGTCTATGTCCAACCTGTCTACGGTCCTTAAACGTGTTCAAGATGATCACGGACCGGAGGCAGCGGTTGAGTTGGGTATGCGCCTGTGTGGCTCCTTTGATGTGGTTTACGATCTGATCCTTGCGAATGTCAAGGGGGATGCAGTGAACTTCCAGGTGGCTAATGCATTAGCGGTAGTTCCCTACGCGGACAAACCCTGTCAGTTAGCAAGGATAATTGTGGCGGCTTATAAAATGGTTGGCCGCAATGCCAAGGGTCTTAGGACTTTTTCTGATAAAGAGAAAAAGCAGCCCCAGGGACAGTCTTCGGAGGCGAACGCTCAGCCCAAGTCCAAGAAACAAAATTGGCCTAGAAAACAGAATCAGGGTAAGCAACAGCAACAACAACAAACACAGGTTTCGAGTCCTGCGTCTCCCTTGCCTGCGCAGTCGGAACGTGTTTATGATTTGCGCGACCGCGCAATGATTAAGTCACCTGAACGTTTTCAGGCTTCTGACCAACGCTCTCCTCTTTCCTTTCAGGACTCATCGGCTCTGTCTACCGGTGGTGGAGGGGGCGGCAGGGGCCAGGGTGGCCAGCAAGGACGTGGTCAGCCCCGCCCATGCAACGGTGCAGACAAGCAGGAGGGCTCCACGCCTCAGAGACCACAGTTTGCCAAGAAGAAAGTCGCAGCCTTAACGGCGCATCGATATGCCCCAGATTGTGAGAACGAGGCTTCGGAATCTGACTTGGGCTCTGACCTTGCTGGACAGCGCGGCGGAGAGTACCATAGTGAGAGAGGCCCTCCGTCCACTACTGAAGGTGACAGCGACTGACACTTATGTTGTGATTGAAACAGCTGATACCCCTGATAGACTTTTTGAAATTGTCCTGTTAATTGAAGGTGACATACAGCGTACAGTTAGAGGGGTATTTTGGGAAAATCTTTCGTCTATATATGACATTTTGCTTTCGGAGGCTGACTGGCCCCCACCTTTTGTGCTCACAGCTCCAAGAGGGGAGGAGGTGATCCTCCCCAGTTTCGCGAACACTGTTTCGAGAGTGGAAGCGCTGCACTTTGTAGAAGAGTGGGCTCTGGTGCTTGCACCGGCTGTGTACCGCAATCAATGTGGCTGGGATAAATTGTACCCAAACCACGAGATTCCTTTACGGTCTCAGCCGCAGCCTCAACCTCAATATCCCATACGATGAGAAGCCAAAGCTTCAGTCGCAGCGATCCTTGAACAATTGGAATATCAAGGTGTAATTGAAACGTGTGTGTCACCGATGAATAACCCCCTTTTTATTGTAAACAAGCCAGACGGCTCATACCGATTGGTTTTGGATTACCGGCATTTAAACTCGCATTGCCGTAACTGTGCAGTACAGAATACTCACTGCTCGGCCCTTGTAAATAGTCTTGTGCGTAAGCGGTTCAAAACCACGCTTGACATTTCGAATGGTTTTTATGCCCATTCATTGGACAGTTTAAGTTCCCAATGGACTTCTTTCACATGCGGCGGTGTCCAAAAAATGTTTCGGCGTCTCCCGATGGGCTATAAGAATAGTCCTGGAGTATTTTCCGCCCGCATTGTCTCTCTGTTGGAGAGGGTCGACCCGGATGCTTGTTCCTATGTGGATGATATCTATCTCACAGACGACGAACTTTGGGAGCATCTGTGTCGAGTGAACAGTTTTATTTGTAACTTCGCAGACATGGGTTACAAGTTTAATTTTACAAAATCCCACATTGCAGAGTACACAGTGTTGTTTCTAGGCTATGAACTAACTAATGAAGGAAAAGGCTTGGCTCCTCACTTCCTGGAGAAGTGCGCACAGTTGCGCTCTCCGACAACACTGAAAAAATTACAGTCTTTACTGGGCTTTTTGAATTTCGGAAGAACTTACATTCCGGAATATGCCCAGCGTATCAAGCCTTTGTATGCTTTGATACAACCATCTTTTTCCAAATCATGCTGGCTGCCTGAGCATTCAGCTATACTGCAGTCATTGCAAGCTGATTTGCTCGCTTCTGAATACTTACAGACTCGTGATAACCAGACCAACCTGGTGATAAGAATTGTCCCGGGGACGGTAGGTTTCACGTACCTAACTTTTAATGAAGGAGATACAGTACCTATGGCTTACAGGTCACACTTGTACACTTCGGCTGAATTGCGCTTTTCCACTGTGGAAAAAGTTTTGACGGCTGTGCAGATGGCAATTCTCAAGGAACGTGCCCTGTCACAGGGAAAACGCATGTTGGTTGTTACCCCATGTCCTGCCTTGGAGGCAGTTACGAAAGCCAGTGTACCAAATTCTAAAGCTTTGCACCCTCGGTGGATTCAATGGGCTGCATCCTTGTCATCCCAGGATGTCACGTTTATTTTTGACGCCACTTTACGGTCGCAGGAGTACTTACAGTATGATTTTGTTCATCCTGCTCCTTTAGCAATGCGGCCGTTGGAGGATTTCCATTGCATCATCTACACTGATGGTTCGGCGCAGGTTGCGCATGTCTCTAAACATGCCTACATTTCCGCTTGCGCCATTGTGGTCCGTGCCATGGTGAACGATGAGTTCAAGTCCAGTGTCGTGCACACGCAGACGCTTGGGGACTGCACCGCACAATTGGCAGAGCTTTGTGCTCTGATGCTTGCATTGGAGTACGCGGATCCTAGTGTGACGACTTTAATCGTAAGTGACTCTTACTACTGTGTCCAGTCTTACAATGAGAATTTGTTCTTTTGGATTCAGAATGAATTTCGTGATTCCAAAGGTAGCACTATAAAACAGAAAATGATCTGGGCCCGAGTGGCGGAACTCAAAGAGAAATTGCCACTCGTGTTTGTAATTCATACTCTTGGCCATCAGCGCGTGGGGGTCCACGCTGTCGGAAATTCGCTTGCTGATGAAGCAGCGAAGTCAGCAGTATCGAAATACTTAGTTGCAGCAGTCAAGAGGTCCAAAAGTAAGATAGATGATGACATCTTGGCGGCTGTTGCTGCCACTGAGAAGGGAGGTAAATATCCTGCGGGGTTCCCTTCGAAGTACACATACCACTTAAGTCCCGATAAGGTTCCTTATGTGAAAATTCCTGAAGTTGGTGAACGTTTAATTCCCAACTCGGATCGCAGGGCTTCTTTGATTACAGCGGCTCATGAAGGTGTGGCGTCTGCGCATGCGGGCGTCTCGGCCACTGTAACTCAGCTACAACAGAGGTTCTGGTGGCGGGGACTGTACAAACAGACGCGCGATTATGTCCTTCAATGTGACATTTGCCAGCAGATTAAACCTTCAACTGCTGCGCGTCCGCCTCAGACACAGTTGTACATTGCTAATAAACCACTGGGTTGCGTTTATTTAGATCACTGCGGTCCTTTTTCTTCTGATACTGCATATAAGTATATCTTAGTAGCAGTTGATTCATGCACACGCTTTGTGTGGGTTTGGCCCCATCGGAGCGCTGATTCACGGACTGTCATTAAGGATTTGCGAGTCTTTGTAGGGATTTTTGCCTGTGGTACCTTCTATTCGGACCAGGGTCGGGCTTTCGCCTCTAAGGTTTATAAGGATGCTATGGTTTCGTTGGGGGTCCAAGTCAAGTTTTCGTCTCCGTACAGACCCAAGGGAAACAGTGTAGTTGAACGAATGAACCGTGACTTAAAGCAATCTTTGACAGCTCGAGTTATAGGCACTGGCAGAAACTGGTTAGCCCACCTCAATGGCGTGCAGCGTGCGCTTAATAACCGCCCTAGAAGGTCTCTGGGTGGGCGGACTCCATACGAAATGCTCTTTGGTATCAAGATGTACGTCCCTGACCTCGACGGTCTAGACTGCAAGGCCCAGGCCGCGGCCTTTGACGTAGATGAACATTTCAATGTTTTACAGGATCTACAAAAGACCAGAGACAGTCTAGCAAAGGAACATTTGCCCTCCACATCGGATGATGCGTTGCAGATCCCGGTAGTTGGCTGGCCACCCCAAGTTGGAGAACTGGTTCGAGAGAAGATCGATAACAAGAAAGAGTTTGGTCCCTCATATCGTGCACCAGTTCGAGTTCTTGGAGTGAAGGGCACAAGAACAGTCATATTACCACCACTTCCAGGTTGTAAGGAAAACAGATTTATGTCTATTGACAATGTCAAGACACACAGGGTGGCCGATTCTTCATAGCATGACACCGGCTGTATCCTGTCCTTCCATGGTGAGGCATCCTGTGCTGGCTATTCCTTCTGGTGCAGAAGCGGAGGTGTCCCTCGAGATGCCTGCTATATCCAGTCCTTTATTAAATACTATTCCTGTTACTAACATTGATGAGCTGACCTACACCTATCCTGCTGATTTATCCATGCCAGGTTTGCAGACTCGTTTGGCCGAACAGTCCAGATTCTCTTTTGACTCTGTTTCGGAACTTTCAAAGAAACCCTCAACTATTGCAAAGTATGCCACTCTATTTAAAAAACATTTTTTAATTCCCCCTTGGACATACATTTGGTTGATTCTATTTTCATTTTACCTTTTTATGTCAATTGGTTTTGTGTTTTATTTTTTCCGCCTGATCGATGGCCACTATGTTAAAGAAAGAACAGGAATTAGGTACCTTAATGGAACATTGGCCTCCCTTTCCTCTTCACATTCAGCACACAGACTGAAACGAGACTTGAATATAGTCAACATTACTGCTTGGCCTGTCCTTGATGGGATTGTGTGGGATGCAGTTAGATTTCAGATACATGGGCCCACTGAAGTGATTAATGTTCCTAATGTGCTTAGAGTAAACATGGGGGATGTGATTAAACAAAATATACGTTCTGATGATTGGGATATTCAGGCCGTAGAAGCATTATTCTCTGATTTGAAATACTATGCTGCCTTTGATGCTGAGGATTAATATTTAGATTCTATTAATTATGGTGATTTGTTATGCTTTCAACATTATGGTAATAATTTTTTACATAAGACAAATTCCAGGAGGGTTGCTGTAAATTACAAGCAGTGGGAACATTGCCCTGCTCCATTGGGAGGCAGCCCCAATACATTTCTGAAAAAATACACTTATTTTACGGATTTTAATCAATCAAATCCTGAGTCATTTTATTTCAAAATGACACAAAAATCCATGTCCAAAGTTAGACTTACCGAGACAAAATTGTTGTATTCGAAGTCCTTTCTAGACAGATTAGCTGTGGATGGCTACGAGTTTTGGAAAGGAACAATTGACCTTACATCGGTTTGGGGTACCAAAGATTGGCAGGTACAAGGCACTGAGGCTTTGCACCGTGCATGTCTCATCCCGAATCACATGTTGTTTCTAAATTCATCTATTTCCCAAACAACATGCTTTGGATTGGCTACTTCTAAAAAATTAAATACACCAATTATCCCCGAATTGGAAGAATATTCAGGATGGGGTAATTATACTGAATTGTCCATTCATGAGTTACAAGCTCTATTGCACAATTCGTCCTTTAATATATCCAGTTTGGATCCGAAGGGTTGGCTGATGTGGCATAGGAGTGCTCATTCTTGCCAACGTCGTTTTTTGGGTTTGGCTGAAGGGTTCACACAAGTCAGACCTGATCCCCGTTTTGAAACTGATTATATTGTCACTACTTACTCTGTGGGGAAGCTGTGCCAGAATTGGTTACAACATTCCACGTTAGCTGCAGTTAAACTACATCTGTCTCAGTTGAATGATATTGTGGATTTAAATGATTTTATAAAAGGCCCGGCTAAGGGTAGGTCTAAACGGTGGATTTATGCAGTTTACAATGAAATTTGGAAATTTTCGCAAATTGAGGCTGCTAAGCGCCTAAGGGCAATTGACCAAGCAAATTTGGAAAAGGTGCTTGCAGTTGTCGATAACAGTATTAACGTGCTTTCTTCCCGAATTTACACGTTGAACAACATTGTCTCTTCTGTAGTTGACATTGTAAATGATGAAGTGTCTGTATTGTACCATGGACAAAATCCATTGCGTTCTGTTTTGCATGGACACTACAGACTCTGAAAGCGGGTCGCGTGCCTTGGAGTTACATGAACGTGTCATCCCTATTTGCCCCATTTAATTTGACTGACAAGCAGCGCATGCTTTCCATGCGAGATGCATCATTTTCTATGTTACACATTGAAAAGTTAGAATATTTGCCCTTTTCTGTAGCTGAGGCAGCTGCTGCTACATGGCTTATCCATGGTGTTATTACTTTACCATTTGCTTTGTACAAATTTACCGATTGTATGCGATATATTGCAATAGGGCGATATGAACCACTAGGCAGTACTTTCCTGCATGAGGCATGGTCTTTACCATACACGTACAGATGCCTGAAGGATGGAAAGGAAGTGAATCTGAATGGTGAAGAATGCACACATTCAGTTACATGGTTCTTGTAATCAGGACCGGCCTAATTTAGCCTGTGTTTTGAAAGGCACACCAGTTCCTGCAATAATTCCCACATTCACTTTATTGACAAACGGTAGTTATTTGCTTTTGAATAACGAGGAGTGTTGTGGGTTAATGGTCGGTATCGCCTATGTGGTTACTGTATCAGAACGTGTGGTGTGTTGCAAGAACGTGTTATATCCACCCACGCATGGGAATTTAGATGTTTCCATCTGGCCGCGCATCCCAACCTTGAAAGCGGAGTTCAATGGTATGAGCCGAAAAAGGGCTCTTTTGTCTCAAAAGGAAGTGGCCCTGAGCTCGGCCCGTGAAACTTATGTCCTTCACATAGCTAACACACGCACAGAGGTGCAGGCACTTTTAAATACTGACTTGCCGTTTAATTTCTGCGAATTAGTTCATCAAATCTTTAATGCCTCCTCCACGTCTGGCTTAGCTCATTTTTTAAAATTGGTTAGCAGTGGTCTCGTGACTACATTTGAAAAGATTTTTGGTGTCATCCCCGCTTTCTTCCATTCAATATTTTCGAGCTTGTTTGGCAGATTCCCTGTTTTGCTGGCGTTAGCTGCAGGCGTTTTAATATTATTCTGCTTCCTAAAACATGGATGCCCATCCTGCGCAAGAAGCCGCTCAGCCCCTTCTGACACTGTTTCACAACCGGATGCTTGATTACTATGGCACCATGCCGCTTGCGACCTTAAGCACGGCTTTTGGATTATCGTTTCGATTTTCCTATTTCACATGTGTCCAGCCTGTGTTTCATTGCCCGAGCTGCGATTTTGACTGGGCCATTGATTTGTGTCTCTGCTTGCCGTTATCTCCTGAAGTCGATTTTAATCACCTGATGGGCCCCGTAGTTGCTCACAAGTTGGTTTGTTCTGGCGAACGGATTATGGCCTTGGCAGCGATGCATGGACTAATGGGTCAGTGGGACATCCCCGCAGCGGCGCATGAGTTTCTGGCACATAGCGTTCTTGAGAACCCACCGAGTTGTCCTCTGATGTTGCTAGAGGGTCCGGTGTTGGAGGAGCACGTATGTTCTTTCCCATTACTTAATTGGATGGCTGAACTGTTTTCGGATGATGACAGTGATTTCATGTTGGAAGCTGTGGCTACCTATTTTGCATATTCTATCCACCCATGAGTGGCTTTGGAGACTTTCACTATACTGGCACGTGACTTTTTAGTAATTCTGAATGGTGCCATTTTTCTTAAGGACAATCTACTTCATATGTTCTAGGCCTATGATTTTATATTAGGCCTCAAGTTCGAGATTTTTTATTACATTTTGTTTGGCCACTATAGGCATTCATACATATTTTTGTATTTTTATTTTTTATATACATCTACATACATTTCGCTTGGCTCAATATTGTTGAACTCTGCTTTCATGTTATGCCTTTATTATATTATTGGCTTGTTTATTGACCGTCCTCGGATCATTGGGGGGGTGTCATATAGTTACTGCTTTTCTATATATTGTGTTAAGTTAGCATGAGTTTATTAAATGTTTAAACAACATATTTTCCTTCGGCTTCAGTTTGCACACGGCACATAATTATTATTGTAGCTTTCAACCTAGACGAAAGATGTGATTTATTTGAGAATAATATGTTATTGCTCTGATATCAGTCGTGCTTGGTACACTTGGTACACTGTCTGCACACTGAGAGCTAAAGCCTCAAAGAATAACCTAACATAAGGTTGCTGGGAGGCCTGATCCTCGCACCACATTAGACATAACACAAATAATGTTGCTGCCAACATTGGGCTCTACGCGGGTTTAAGATAGAGTTACTGAGAATGCAAAAACACACTTGAAGGTGCTTCGCATGCAGAGAGCTGGTAGCTGATGATGTGATCTTCTCCTACTGACATTTAGAGGTATGGGCCCGCCCTGCTAAAACCCAAATGAGACCTTCTTAGATATAATATAGTATGCTAAATAGGGTGCGCGAAATATAGGTTATACAGATTTCTATTGATTTTTGCATTATAATATGCTATCACCGTTCGCTTACTATGGATTAGTGACTATGCTGATAACTCAGATTTTTATAATATGTATTCTGGTATTATATAAGATACTGCGTTTAAGAACCTTGCATTGAAAAATAAATATTTCAAACTTGCACGTGTCTTCTTTTACTCCCTGTTCTGGTTTGAAATGATTATAGAGCGAAAGAGTGTTCATGTGTTCCACGATACCTGAGGTACTCAAAGTTCATGTTCTGGTTTGTCTACGTCATTGGGAGTTCGTTATGACCAATGAGACACTGTAGCTAGCTCGGTAAGGGGATTTCTGATACTAAGGTGAGTTTTGGGTCACCCTAATTCACTAAGGTTCTAGATCTCTATGCACAGTTCTGTGGGAGAACGGAAACCCTGCTACACCAGTTACTACATACACACACACTGATTGCTAGGTCTATACACACATCCAATAATTTACCCATAGAATCACTCATACATACAGTCACTTGTCAATACAACACTATCATCTGCACTCAAACACCTATACAGACACTCACACTCTGCCACTCATCCATGGAGTTACTCACACATCTAGTCAGTCATGCAAAGAATCAATCACACTTTCATTTCCTCAACTATACAGTTATACACACAACACCTTACTTATTCAAACATATACTAACAAAAACTTACTTTGTTATACAATTACTGATACAAGTACACAATGATCAATACAGCCACTCGCACAATCAGTGGCTCTTATGTATAGTCATTTATATATGCCAGATACCCACACACACACTCAGTCTCCCATACAAATACTCGGGCAACCAATCGATAACTCATATAGCTACTGATCAACACATGCAGTAGCTTACACAACAACAGACATACTGATGCACACATTCAGACAGTTTAGTCACTAACCCATGTATTCAGTATGACATATATAATCACTCACTCATACATTCAGTCATGTACCTACTAAACCTTTCATCCAGACACTTATACATCCACTCATTCTTCAATATGTAAAACATATTTAAACTTTACAGAAACACACAGTCACTGGATGATGTCATCAGTGATATCATCAGTGATGTCATTTGAGATGTCATCAGTGATGTCATCAGTGATGTCACTGACCATGTCATGAATGATGTAATATGTGACATCATTAGCAGTGGATTGCGGGTGCGCGAAATTTAGTTAGTAGAACAAACTATATAGGAGCAATTTCAATGGTTTTTTAAATGCTAATTCCTAACTATATGTGACCTGAAACCTATGGTTTTTTCAGTGAATATATATATATATATATATATATATATATATATATATATATTTTCAAGGTTTTCTAAATGCAAATTCCTAACTATATATCCACTATAACCTATGGTTTTTTCTGTGAATATATATATATATATATATATATATATATATATATATATATATATATATATATATATATATATATATATATATATATATATATATATATATATATATATATATATATATATATATATATATATATATATATATATATTCACAGAAAAAACCATAGGTTATAGTGGATATATAGTTAGGAATTTGCATTTACAAAACCTTGAAAATTCAATGAAAAAACCATTGGTTTTAGGCCATATATAGTTAGGGATTTGCATTTACAAAACCTTATTTTACTCGCATAAAACCATTGAAATTCCATATATAGTTATAAGCGCTAACTATATATCGAGCACCCGCAATCCACTGCTGATGATGTCACATATTACATCATTCATGACATGGTTAGTGACATCACTGATGACATCACTGATGACATCTCAAATGACATCACTGATGACATCACTGATGACAACATCCAGTGACTGTATGTTTCTGTAAAGTTAAAATATGTCTTACATATTGAAGAATGAGTGGATGTATAAGTGTCTGGATGAAGGATTTAGTAGGTGCATGACTGACTGTATAAGTGAGTGATTAAATGTGTCTCACTGAGTGCATGGGTTAGTGACTAAACTGTTTTAATTTGTGCATCATTATATCTGTTGTTCTACAAACTGCTGCATATGTTGATCAGTAGCTATATGAGTAACTGTATGGGTTATTCATTGGTTGTCCAAGTATTTGTATGGGATACTGAGTGAGTGTGTGTGGGTAGCTGGGAGGTGTGTGACTCTGTGCATAGATGTGTGAGCAGTTGATTCACTAGATGTATGGTTTCAAAAGTGCATGTGGAAACAGCTGTATGGGCGGTTGACTGTGTGCATGAGTGTATTGGTGAGTGAATGGATATCTCAGTGCTACATGTCAAAGTAAGTACATATGTAAAACACAGTACATGTGAGAGTTGACATATATAAATAACTGTGCATAAGAGCCAGTGAATGTGTGAGTGGCTGTATGGATCATTGTGAACTTGTATCAGGGATTGTATAAGAGAGTAAATATGTGTTATTATATGTTTGAATAAGTAAAGTTTGTATAACTGTATATTTGAGGAAATGGAGGTGTGATTGATTCTTTGCATGACTGACTAGGTGTGTGAGTAACTCCATGGATGAGTGACAGTCTGTGAGTGTCTGTTTACACTGATTGTATCTAAGGTTATATTAGAGTCTGAAGAGGTTCATCGTATTATCACATGAATGATATCATCAGTGATGTTATCAGTCATGTCAAATGAGATGTTTTCAGTGATGTCATCAGTGATGTCATTTGAGATGTCATCAGTGATGTCATCAGTGATGTCACTAACCATGTCATGAATGATGTAATATGTGACATCATCAGCAGTGGATTGCGGGTGCGCGATATATAGTTAGCGCTTATAACTATATATGGAATTTCAATGGTTTTATGCGAGTAAAATAAGGTTTTGTAAATGCAAATCCCTAACTATATATGGCCTAAAACCAATGGTTTTTTCATTGAATTTTCAAGGTTTTGTAAATGCAAATTCCTAACTATATATCCACTATAACCTATGGTTTTTTCTGTGAATTTCATTGGTTTTTTAATAGCAAATATGAAAAGCTTAAAAATGTCAAGTACGTGATAAATAAAAACATTTTCGTATTTATGCACGCTGATGTGCTTTGAACGCTGCACCCCCCCCCCTCCCCTCTTTTGTCTTAGTAGTACTCTCTCTTTGCAGATACTGAAGGGTAGTTAACGCAGGCCTTTACCCCCGTTGTAATCCGTCGTGGCTGCTTGTCTCTCCATTTGATTGATTGTTGTCCAAGCATTTACTGTTTTACAATTGGTTCTCTTTGGATCATTCTCTATTTACAAACAAGCACAAAGTCGCAATACTCTGTTTAGTCTTTGCAGATAGTGAAAATTCGTGTAAAAAAAATAAAAGTAATCGAGCAAAATCAGTAGGCCACTAATTGGATCTCTTTTTGACCTCGCTAAAATAGAAATATTAGGAACAACCCTTCATGAGAAATACGAAAATAGTGAGATGAACTGAGCTCCACACCATGAGGGCTGCAAGACAGCTCAACTCCGTCACCCACCCCGCCCAAAATAACGACAAACCCTATGCAAATATTAAAAATATAGACAACACACCAGCAAAGAAACAGGGTAAAACATTTTATTAAAAAACTATTTACATAACGTTGGTTTATAAGATGATGTCAGTAGTGGACCGATGTGTGAATAGATCGAAAGCAGCACAAGGCTCCAAGATCCGGATGGCAAGCTCCTGGATGTTGGGTGCCATAGTTTAGAGTTCTGAATTTGAGCCTTTTTCAATGTCTGTGCTTTGTTGAATCAAATTTGCGGCTTGACACAAAGCTGACTCAAGCGTTGCTACTGATGCTATGCAGACCAAAACTGGTTTTCAGTTTGTACATTTTTCTAGATTTTTAATCCAAGTTTGGTTGACTTTGTAGAACGATGGCTTCAAATTTTCAACATACGGTGTGGTGGCGCTGACTGGGAGGGGGCGCTTCGCTCCTGCCCCCTCCCCAAGTAAGATTTTCATACGTGAAAGTACGTTAATGGTTTTGGTCCCTGAGATGCTTCGATGTCACTGCCATTCTCAAATAGCATAAGTTCTGGATGTTGGGTGCCATAGTTAAGAGTTCTGAGCAGCGCTTGTAACACTGTCTGAAGCTTATTTCCACCTACTGCAGCTTCACTATTCTCAAAGTAAGTGAATGTCGTTTGTGGACCTGACAGCATTAGAAAACAATGTGATATGTTACCTTCCTAAACAGCTTGACGGAGGCCCCTGAGGGGCGGTGTGATGGCCATGGACTCGGAGAAGACGCTTGGCTCCGACACCCTCCCCAAGTCTTATAGCACTGGTGTAGCCTGACATCGCCCCCGACATAGGCGGCCGGCTCCCGGGATCCGGCGGAACTTTTTGCCTTTTGATGACTCTTCAATTCTGAACCTTGTCCCATCTAGCTGAGTTGCGCCCACTCTTGCGGCTACAGCGTCTTGCCCACCATCCAGCTGAATTACGCCCACTCTTGCGGTGCAGCGATAGGCGGCTGCCACAGGACTCTCAAAATGGCGGCCGGCTCTTCAGATTTGGGCGTGGTCCACTAAAATGGCCCTGGGACACCTTTGAACTCGGACGCTTCCCTGATAGGGCTTGGGTCCCATTCTCGAAAAGCCTCTCCTCAGCCGTGAAGATTCTACAAAAGTCTTGGGGGCCTCCGACTCCCGCAGGCTTCTGGTGGGGAGCGGCTGCCATGATTGCTCGTGGAATGGCCACGACGGAGCTACGAGATGGTAGTGGTCTCATGCTGACGCCAGCTTTAGTCTGAAACATCCAGAAACACTGTAGACTACCAATTCGATCAGTTCCGGTAGCGCCCCAACATGACCCGGAAGAGAAGAACTTGCCCTTCCCTCTTTGACTGATGGTTCTTGTTGCCTGTCCCCTCTGTTGTCATTTAACAGAACTTTTTGGACTGCTGAAAGGAGTTGTGTTCCGAACGCTGGTTGGTGGAGACATTTTGACTATATTCTTGACCTACGTTGTCGCGTAATGCGTTATATGACACGCCGCGTTACCGCACCCGGAAGTGATCCGCGGCGCGCAGCGCGTAACGTCAGCATAACAGGACATGTGACTTGTTAATAAAACTTTTCATTGATTCATTTTACTTTTGTTAATTTAATGATGAAAAGCTTGGTCATATGACCTAAAAATTACGCTTTTTATTGTTTTCGAACAATATTTTTTTTTCAAACATATGTTATAATATTCCAGGCTAATGTACTTTCCCGGAAAATTTACAACTATCTTGTAAGTAAAATATATTCCTTTTTCGAGAAAAAGGGCGTTTCTTCCTTCCATGACGGAGCCGTTGAGTAAAAGAGATTCGGCCTGCTATCTTAGTCGCCGATACGCCTGATTATCAGATTCTTATCGATCACTTTATATTGCAGACATGAAAAACACAACTGCCCTTAAGCATTTATCTTTACTGCGTTCCTACATATTATACCTTTTATCCGTCATGTAATTGGACTGCTTTATTTCACTTGCCTTTACTGATTCGAAAACAGTGACTAAAAGTAAAAACTTTACCAATGTAAATACTACTACCGTGTTTTGTTTTAAAAACCTTTATTGTGAAAATGTCAGTATACAAATACGGGCCTATAACCACGTGGGCCGGCCACGGAGCAAACTGTATTCGTATATGATGAGGAGACATTTACACTGTAGAGGAACGTAACGAGCGGGCCATTAGGTTGCAAGAACAAAGGTGTCTAACAGTTGCGGAATCGGTGGACGTACATTTTGTAATTAAAATACGACACGGCCACTTACAATAACATTTTCTAGATATACATTTGCGGGCAAGGAGTTACGAGTCCCATTTATACCGGCGCCATTTTGGGCGAGGCCGGGCAGGTCCAAGATATAGTCAAAATGTCTCCACCAACCATCGGCCAGACCAGAACCCCTTTCGTCCCTTTATGCTACAAGATGGTGTCTTCCATTCAGAAAATATTGTTGGCAGCATTTTGAAAGGAAACAGAAACAGCCATTGTCCTAGTGAGTTTCACATTGTTACATTTAGGAAGAATGTTGAAGAGTAGTATGTGGAAAATCTGAAGCCATTTTTCTACAAACTCTCAATCAGACTTGGATGGAAAAAAAAATCCTGAAGAATGTACAAACTGAAAACCAATTTTTGTCTGTATAGCATCAACAGTAACGCTTGAGTCAGCTTTGTGTCAAGCCGCCATTTTCATTCAATCAATAGCGTCCCCCTGCACACATTCAGGGACCTGGTCGTGTCTTCAGATGAAACGGATTGTAGGAAAAGAAGCAGAAAGGAAAAGGCAAAAAGTTCCGCCGGACCTCGGGAGCCGGCCGCCTATGTCATGTGCCACCTTTGGCCACACCAGGGCAATAGTGAAGCTGCAGCAGTTGCAAATAAGCTTCAGACAGTCTTACAAGCACTGCTCAGAAATCTCAACTGAGGCACTCAACATCCAGGACTTGCCATTCGGATCTTGGCGCCTTGTGCTGGTTCCGACCTATTCACACATCAGTCCACTACTGACATCACCTCATAAGCCAACGGGGCACCCCACGCCGACTTTCGGCGCAGCATTGTAGGATGGCCACACCAGTGCGGCCACTTGCTGGACACCACCTCGGTGCCATCCGGATCTCGGCGCGTTCGAGTCACTGTGCCGGAAGAGTGACCGGAACTCAGCTGAACACGCCGTCTTTCGGCGCAGCATTGTAGGATGGCCACACCAGTACGGCAATTTGCTGGACACCACCTCGGTGCCATCCGGATCTTGGCGCGTTCGAGTCACTGTACCGCAAGAGTGACCGCAACTCAGCTGGACACACCATCTTTCGGCGCAGCATTGTAGGATGGCCACACCAGTGCGGCAATTTGCTGGACACCACCTAGTTGCCATCCGGATCTCGGCGCGTTCGAGTCACTGTACCGCAACAGTGACCGCAACTCAGCTGGACACGCCGTCTTTCGGCGCAGCATTGTAGGATGGCCACACCAGTGCGGCAATTTGCTGGACACCACCTCGGTGCCATCCGGATCTCGGCGCGTTGTGCTGCCTTCGGCCTATTCGCACATCGGTCCGCTACTGATGCCGCCTCACGTGCCAACGGATTTTCTACGCTTTTTGTAGCCCTATGCCGCATAACAGGTCATGTGACTTGTTTATAAAACTTTTCATTGGTTCATTTTACTTTTGGTTTCTTAAAGATGGAAGGCTTGGTCATATGACCTAAAAACAAACACTTTTCATTGGTTTAGAACATTTTTTTTTCCCAAACGATGAAAGCCCCACCTTGTTTCTGGATCATTCAGACTGAAGCTGGCGTCAGCATGAGAGCACCACCATCTCGTGGCTCCGTCGTGGTCATTCCGCGAGCAATCATGGCAGCCGCTCCCCACCGGAAGCCTGCGGGAGTCGGGGGCCCCCAAGACTTTTGTAGAATCTTCACGGCTGAGGGGACGCTTTTCGAGAATGGAGCCCAAGCCCTAGCAGGCAAGCGTCCGAGTTCCAAGGTGTCCCAGGGCCATTTCAGTGGACCAGGCCCAAAACCGAGGAGCCGTCCGCCATTTTAAGAGCCATGTGGCAGCCGCCTATCGCTGCACTGCAAGAGTGGGAGCAACTCAACAACATGGTGAGCGAGACGCTGTAGCCGCAAGAGCGGGCGCAACTCAGCTAGATGGCCGCCACCTGGGGAGGCCCGTTCACGCCGCCTCCCCCACCCCCGGGCCGCCGCACGCCAATTTTCGGAGCAACATTGTAGGATACCAAAACCAGTGCGGCAGTTTACTGGACATCACCTGGGTGCCTGTCGTACATGTTGTGTCAGCCATGTGACACTGGACACAGTCCCATCAACATCTCAACGCGTTCTGCTGCCTTGGGACTATTCGCACAACAGACCGCTACTGGCGAGGCCTCCCCCCGCACCACCCGGGACGCCCCACGCTGTTTTTCTGTGCTGCATTGTAGGATCCCAAAACCAGTGCGGCACCCAGGCGACATCACCTGGGTGCCGTCCAGAACTCTGCACGTTGTGCTGCCTTGGGACTATTCGCACAAAAGACAGCTTCTAACCATTGTTGCTTTTTGTGTTGAAAAATGTTTAAATGTTTTTAGTTTTTGTTCCGTTCGTTATAGTTAATAGTTAATAAAGTTTTATAATCTTACTTTGTTGGAGTATTATCTATTTTTTTAAAAACGGGTGAATGGGGCCTTGAATCGGGTTATTGTCATGTGTGGGCTTTGGAAGTGTGCTGCTGCAGGATCGGACATTTCAAACTCAAATGCACGTTCTTTTTCTTACCTTTCCGAAGCATGGAGCGCAATAGCAGGCAGAGAAAGGGTGATGCACGTGTTGAACACTACCTGACCTGGCAAGTTGCTGGCAGTGCCTCCCCGCCCGCTCCTAAAAGAGGGCACACACACACCGCCGCCCCGAGTACTTCACAAATCTTTAAAACACCATGAGCTTGTTCATGAGGCTTAAATGGTTTATCACCTCTTCTAGAACCCCTGCATCGACCCTCTGACGTTTCCTGGAAAAATTACCATGTAACACAATACCAAGCCCTGTCAGCTGAAACCCCCAAGGAATCGTGGGGCATATTATCAAGGGGGTTTATCTCCGCTTTTTTGGCTTTAAAAGCCATGAAAGCGGAGATAAAATTATCTCCCTATTACCAAGCTGTCGCTAACACCAGTTAGTGACAGCTAAAAGGAGACAGCGACCATCTTGGGCCCCACTTTGCATGTCAGTGATACTTATCACTAATGACATGCAAAGTGGCGTACCAAGATGTTAGCGACTGGAAACAGTCCCTAACATCGCTATCTTCTATTACCAACTTTTGGAGATATTCGCGCTAAGCGCGAATATCTCCAAAATCTAACACCTGCCCTGAGCAGTTCTTAGCCATGTTATCCAATGGGAGGTGGATAACATGGCTAAGAGCATTTGCTCGATAATACATGAATATCGCTGACTTTTCTGCGATAATAGCAAGGTTTATCTGCGATAAAAATCGCCGATGTGCGGCGATAATTTTTGTCTCTAAACAAGTTAGAGACAAAAATTATCGCTAATTGTTCGTAATATGCCCCCGGGTTTTTGCTTGCAGAAATCGGGAGGCGGGAGACTAGCACTGAAATCAGTAGTCACACGCCTGAATCAGGAGGGTTGGCATGTCTGAATTCTCTACAGCTGGGGCCATAAACTACATCCGCAGGGGTAGGTGATAGCCTGGGACCAGCCTGGCATCTAAAATGGCTGCCGTGCACGACAAAATTGTGGCATTGGAAAAAAGGCAAGATGGCGCAGCCGCTGGAAGAGATGTATCAACATATATGAGCCTCCTCAGCCACCCTCAGGAAACATAGGGGATTAGGATACGTCTCCCGCACCCCCTTATACCTAGTAATTTAATTAACGAAGCACAAAATGGCGAATTCCCGTTTCGCTACCAGTTTGCGGCCCAGTTCGCGGCCCGTGAAGCGCTTCTACCGTGAAAAATCATTTTTTTTTTCTTTTCCCCACGGGACCCTTTAATAACCCCAACAACATTCCTAGGGGGTCAAGAGGAGGATACCTTGCCCCCTTTCATTAAATTCCCCCTTAGTTTTTCACCTCTTCTTCTCTCTCGATCCTACCGAGAGACAAGATGGCGGCCGCTCCGGACTGTCACGCAGCAAAATAAAAAAGGCTCACGCACAGCCGCTGGAAGAGATGTATCAATATATATCAGCCTCCTCAGCCACCCTCAGGAAACATAGGGGATTAGGATACGTCTCCCGCACCCCCTTATACCTAGTAATTTAATTAACGAAGCACAAAATGGCGAATTCCCGTTTCGCTACCAGTTTGCGGCCCAGTTCGCGGCCCGTGAAGCGCTTCTACCGTGAAAAATCATTTTTTTTTTCCTTTTCCCCACGGGACCCTTTAATAACCCCAACAACATTCCTAGGGGGTCAAGAGGGGGATACCTTGCCCCCTTTCATTAAATTCCCCTTTCGTTTTTCACCTCTTCTTCTCTCTCGATCCTACCGAGAGACAAGATGGCGGCCGCTCCGGACTGTTTAGAATGTTGACAGACACCGGAGAGCCAATCAGCTTTCTGCGCGCAAAGTTCCGATAAGCGAAAAGTAAGCGGACCGGATCGCTGCCCGGAGCGCTGTTACAGATATATACCTTGATTTAAACGTTAATTTCTCAAAATCCACTGAAGCACATATATTGAGACCTAGCAAAGGCACATCGGGCTACCAGTCCCTACAATTTTGCCAAGTTTCGTGCAAATCCATTCAGCCGTTCGAGCTAAAAGTGAGGCCAAAGGCCCTATGGAAAAATGAATGGGAAAAACGCGTTTTGGGACCCCCCTTTTTTCTCGGCCCCCCCTTGACGAAACCCCACCAAATTTTCAGGGGCTGCTCAGAAACAAAATGTGCCCTTTTCCTGAAAATTTCAGCCGATTCCGTCCACAAACGCCAAAGTTATTAGACATAGAATTTTCAAAAATCCCATAGGGAATTAATCCTAACTATATATACCTACTGGCGATAGCCAGTAGGTAATATATATATATATATATATATATATATATATATGCTGCAAGAACTCGTCTCAGTCTCCCAATGAAACCGACAGCCAGAACACGCAAAAGACGAGGTAGACCCAATTTCGGTGCTTCTTTTTTTATTTTGGTTTACAGTGCAAGCACATCAGCCACGACGCGTTTCGGCAGATCCCTGCCTTGATCACATGACAACAGTGTCGTGGGATGCACCTCCTTTTAAAGTGCAAGTGCGTGAATGGACATAGAAAGTTTACTATTAAAATTTCTTTCTTTCTCGTGTGATGCGTAAAATACAGGTGATGATTGTAAAATACATTTGCAAAAAATTATTAAAATTATGCATAGTAGTTGAATCACAGAAATTTCATGTGTAATACATTAACTTGTTGTCAACTGTATTGCAAATATCCATTCACTGAATACTAAAGTGCATCACCGTGAATCCAAAAAAAGAGGAAATTTAAGACTAAAACATAAATCATAACGTGCTACAGAAAACCTCTTTTTTCCAAGAGACAAAAATAATACCCAAGGTGATAAACAAATCTAATTTACACAAAATTGTACCCTACCAAAAAAACAATTCATTGTCTGTGAAAAGATAAATACAAGGAAAGACGGATATCTAAAGGGTTCCTCCAAATAAATGCAACCAAATATACTTTTCTAATGAGTAATTCCCACAATTGAAGAACATCAAAAAATTCATTATTTGTGTTGTTTTTCAATCCACTCATGGTTCATTTAAAATTGCATAAATAATTAAAACCCTTTTAGTATCAAATATATATATATATATGTTAATCTTTCATCTTGTAAAATCCACTATTTACAATATATACAAGCTTAACAGAGTATTTACATCTAAGAAGATACGGAAATTTCAAACATTACATTATATTGCTTAGTATTGATGAGGACACATGAAATTCAAGTGCAGGCTACCAAACCGTCATCCCAATGATCATTCTAAAAATGTGTATAGGTCTTCAGTCATATTAAGACCCTTTGGCTGCTTGGTATCTAAGGTTAAAATGTAGTGTGTTTCAAGCCTACGGAGCATACCTTCCCTATAACCTCCTCTTCTCTGTATGGGGACTGTGTCGATGATGTAATACCTTAGATCTTTCAGGTTTCCACCATGGACATCATGGAAGTGCCTCGCCACAGGGTAATTAGGGTCGTTATTATTAATTGCCCTAATATGCTGTAGGATCCTTTTGTGGCTTGGAAGCTTGGTACTACCTACATATTTTAGATTACAAGTGCACTCTAGTATGTAAACCACAAATTCGCTTTTGCATGTTAAATGGAATTTGATGTTTTGTGGTTTCAAGCTGAAGGCTGTTAGATAGGAGGTTTTGTTTACCCCATATGTGCAAGCCTTACAGCTGGAGCATTTGTAAAAACCTTTCCTCGCTAGGGACAAACCTGTGTTTTCCTTGTACTCTGGGCTGATTTTTACCAACACATCCCCCATTGAGGTGGCTTTTCTATATGTAATTGATGGATATTCAGGGAGAGTGTCACCTATTACAGGGTCTTCCTTAACAAGATGCCAGTTGCATTGAATGATTTTGCGCAAATCCCTATGCTAACGATTATAACTCATGATTAGTCTGGGTGCTTCCTCAGATGTTGTCGTGCCTCCCGTGTTTTCTAATATAGGGGTTTCTGTGTTGCGCAAAAGTTCATCTCTTGATTTTAATCTTGATTTAGCCATTGCCGCATCAATTGTTTTGGCACTATAGCCTCTTTCCAAGAATCTACACTTGCTCTCCTGTTGATGTCTTCTTAATTCTCCCTCATCACTACATATTCTGCATAACCGCAGCATCTCCCCATACGGGACGCTGTGGATAAGATGTTTGGGATGTGCACTGCTTGCGTGTAGCAGGGTATTCCCTGCAGTTTGCTTTCTGTACAAGGTGGTCGTGATTTTGCCTTCATCAATTTTAACTAAGACATCTAGGAAGGAAACTTGGCTATTACTTATGTCCGATGTAAAGCATAAGTTAATATCATTGACATTGATGCTATCTATGAAAGTCTGTGCGTCTTCTTTGCTGCCCTTCCATACTATAATCAGATCATCAATGTACCGTAACCAGGATACAATGTTATTCGTACAGATGTCCCGGTATTCCCCCCTGAGGACCAGCTCCTCCCACCAGCCCATAAGTAAACTGCATAGCTGGGGGAGAAGCTGGCCCCCATGGCGACACCTTGAACCTGACGGTACATTTGTTTATTGAAAAGGAAAAGAATATGTTCTAAACAAAATAATAGCATGTCAATAAGCATTCTGTTATGCATTGTGAATTCAATGGGTCTCTTAGATAGGAAATGTTGGACAGCTTTCAATCCATCCATATTCCGGATACACGTATATAGTGAGGAAACATCAAGGGTTATTAGGTGATATCCATTTTCCCATTTAACCTTTGCTATTTTTGACAAAAAGTCTCCAGTGTCCTTTACGCATGACTCCTAATTAAAAACATGTTCTTGTAAAAAGAAGTCTATGTACTGCGACAGATTTTCAAGGGGACCATCACATGCCGCGATTATCGGTCGCCCTGGAGGTGTTTCCTTATTTTTGTGTTTCTTTGCTATAAAGTAAATCACTGGCGTGCGTGGATGTTCTTTCTTTAAAAATTTAAACTCCTCCATATTCAGAAGTCCTAAACTTTTCCATGCCAGTAGTTTACTGCCTAATTCATCCTGCATCTGCTTATACTTAATGGGGGAACTGTGGTGGTAGCATTGTACATCGCTGAGCTGTTTGTTTGCTTCAGTGAGATATTGTGACAAGGGCCATAACACGATATTTCCTCCCTTATCTGAATTTCTTATCACCACTTGATTCTCTTTTTTTAGTTTTTCCATTAAGAGATCATACTGAATTTGTTCCTTTGTTCTTCTTTTCTGTGTCATTTGAATTTTAGTATGTAACTTTTTGACTTGGGCAACCACAGTGTCATTGAAAACATCTATTGAGTCTTTGGTTGTGATAGGCACAAATTTAGATTTTCTTTTGAATGGTGTCTCCAGTTTTTTATTTACCAGACTCCTAGCTTGTTGGGAATTGAGGATTGGAAAATCCTGCGAATTTTCCATGTTCCGTGACTCCATATCATTCTGGAAACTGTTTCGTGAGTTGATTATGCCTTGGACAGAGGTTAGCAGCTCATAATCTTCGGCTGCCAAATTTGGAGAATCTGCCGGTTGGTCTTCTATGGTCTTGTTTTTTGATTTGTTGGTCAGTTGGGTTTTGTGGAACTTTCGCAATTTTAGTTTGCGTATAAATTGGAACACTCCGCCCTGGTTTTGGTATAGTGAAAGTTACTTTTTAGGGCAATACGGTAGCCCTAGAGACAATAACTGTTTTTCCGCCGTTGTCAAGTCAATATTCGCCAAATTTATTATGGTATTGGCGTCTGTGCTCAATTTTTGTGTTCCTACGTTTTTTTCCCTGTTTGTTGTTCCAGGAACCCCGGCCCCGTCCCCCTCGCTTTGTTGCGTTTCCTCTGGGCGGCCCTCCGCTCCCGCCTGCTCCTTGTCCGTTTTTTGCCGGTTGTTGTTTGCCTGCTGAGCGTAATGTATCACGCCTGGTCTTACTCATATATTCTAGCTCCTCACCCATGGTTAATCTTGTGGTGTCTTCATCACCATATTCTGATCCGCTTTCCGTGTACACACTGAAGCCTGATGCAGAGGACATTTCTAATTGCGGTTCACTCTCAGCTTGTCAAGAATTAGAGGGTTGCGGCTTTTGGCGCGTTTGGCGCATTTTTTCATTATTTGGCTTGCCAGAATTGTTCTTTCTCATGGAGTCATATTTCCTGGAAAATGTGAAAACCCTTCCGTTTTCATAATCCTCTTTGTCCCTCCTAAATTTGTATGTTTTACGATTTTTTATTTTGTCTTCTTCCTTTTTCAGTTTGTGTTCCATTTCCTCCTCGAATTTTACCTTGGAAGCTTGTGGGTCACTCATTGCTTGAATTTCGCTGCGCAAAGCATCTATTTTTGGAAGAATTTCCCCTCCATCAATTTCTGCATGCTTCACTAATAACTCTACTGGTTTTCTTGAGGAGTCTAGATTGCATTGCGCCCACTCTGCTATTAGTTCCGGGTTTGGAGTGTCATATGTGGGCGCTATCATGATCCTTAACCCTCTGGGGATTCGATTCACCTCGAGATATCGACTGAGGGATTTCGCCTCCCACCATTTGACCATTTCAGTGCGCATAAGCTTCTCGAGTGCCTTATAGTTATCTTTTAAATCAGTCCCCTCAGGCAAGTTTTTATCGGTGCTTGTGGTCTTTGTTTTTGGTCTAGTTGCCTCATTAGAGAACACTTCCTTTGCAGCGCTCTCTCGATCCTTCACTGTTGCCACCGACATGGTTGCACTTTTATTTAATAGATATCGTTAGTTTTCACCCGCTGCGTTTTGTATTGCTCTTTTAAAAAGGTCTGCTAATTTTCAGCTTCCTTTCCGCTTTCATACAGCTCCCCACGGGTTACTTTTTAGCACATACCTCCCACCTTCCGATCCATATCGGGGTTGCCAGGTACCTGATAGAGTTCGTCGTCCGCTTTCCACCGTCCCACACCCGCTCCTCCGAGCTGCGCCGGACCGCTTCACGCAGACGCTTTCTCCTCCACAGACCTCGGCAATGCTTCCACCGCGGAAGGGGGTTGAGCAGGTTTCCGTTTCCGGTGCTTTCCGAATGGACGCCTCGCTCCGCAAAACCAACCGCAAAACCAACCGCAGAGACTTGGCTACCGCTGCTTTCCTTCTTTCCGCTCAACCACTTGCTAGGAGGGGGTCTACGTCGCTGGGAAAAGCAATCCAGCGAAATATGCTGCAAGAACTCGTCTCAGTCTCCCAATGAAACCGACAGCCAGAACACGCAAAAGACGAGGTAGACCCAATTTCGGTGCTTCTTTTTTTTATTTTGCTTTACAGTGCAACCACATCAGCCACGACGCGTTTGGCAGATCCCTGCCTTGATCACATGACAACAGTGTTGTGGGATGCACCTCCTTTTAAAGTGCAAGTGCGTGAATGGACATAGAAAGTTTACTATTAAAATTTCTTTCTTTCTGTGAGATGTCATCAGTGATGTCATCAGTGATGTCACTGACCATGTCATGAATGATGTAATATGTGACATCATTAGCAGTGGATTGCGGGTGCGCGAAATTTAGTTAGTAGAACTAACTATATAGGAGCAATTTCAATGGTTTTTTAAATGCTAATTCCTAACTATATGTGACCTGAAACCTATGGTCAAACCTATGGTTTTTTCAGTGAATATATATATATATATATATATATATATATATATATATATATATATATATATATATATATATATTCACTGAAAAAACCATAGGTTTGACACCAGTTATAGTTAGCTGGAAATTTTACTGACATAAAACCATTGAAATTCCCACGTTATAGTTAGTTGGACTCACTATAACTTGTGCGCCTGCAATGCACTGCTGATGACGTCACATATTACATCACTCATGTCATGGTCAGTGACATCACTCATGTCATCACTGATGACACCATCCAGTGAATGTGTGTCTTTCTGAAAAATAAATATGTTTTATATATGTATATGTAAAGGTCGATGGAAGAATAAATGTTTAAATAAGTGTCTAAAAGGATGTTTTTAAAAAAAAAAAAACATTGGTTAACTGGGTTATTAAGTCTATCTTAGTGAATACATATATTAGCGAGTAATGTTTAAATATTTAAATATATGTATCAGTGTATAAGTGGCTGCATGGGTTGGTGAGTAGCTACATTTGTGTGTATATGGGTTATTAGATGTTTTTTTAGTATCAGTTTGGTGGGGGTATTACTTAGCACATAGATGCATCAATGACTGACTAACTGTTTGTATGTGTTTTGAAGACAGCATATGTGCAGGACTGTATGGGTTGATGAGTGTGTATATGTGTGTGTTAGTGAGTGAATGACTGTCTCACTAGTGTCTTTATCAGTAACGACATATGTTTTAATCTAGTATATGTGAGTATTGATGTATATAAGTGAGTATATGTGAGAGTGAGAGATTGTAAGAGTTCCTGTTTAAATAAGTATGTGTTTCTATAAGTGATTGTTTAAGAGAGTAAGTATGTGTAAGTTTCCTTAGAAGTAAGGTGGTAGTGTGTGTATAGTTGTATATGCAAATAAATGGATGTTCAATAGTTTATTTGCTTGTGTGAGTATGTGTGTGAGTAACTTTTGGATGACTGTCGGTGTGTAACAGGATGTATAGGTGTATCACCACATATGATGAGTGAGTATATGTATGAATGACTATATAGAACTGTTGGTGAATGAGTGGATGTGTATATAGATGGTGGAATTACTGAATTGGTTGTTGTAACTGGTATGGGTATCCCCATTTTTTTGAAAATGTTAGTTTCTATTTTTGAATATGTGGTTCAAGGGTTACATTACACTGAAAGGAGGTCCGTCACTCTGTCACAAGGATGGTGTCATCAGTGATGTCATGAGTGATGTCACTGACCATGTCATGAGTGATGTAATATGTGACGTCATCAGCAGTGCGTTGCAGGAGCGCAAGTAATAGTGAGTCCAACTAACTATAACGTGGGAATTTCAATGGTTTTATGTCAGTAAAATTTCCAGCTAACTATAACTGGTGTCAAACCTATGGTTTTTTCAGTGAATTTAATAGGTTTTTTAAATGCTAATTCCTAACTATAATTGGTGTGAAACCTATGTTTTTTTCAGGGAATTTCATAGGTTTTTTAAATGCTAATTCCTAACTATATATAGGGCCTCAAACCTATGTTTTTTTCAGTGATTTTCAAAGGTTTTTTAATAGCAAATTTCTATAGCTATGAAATGTAATATTTTTTATAATGAATCCTATATTGTATATTTATGTAATACTATTTTTTTTATGTATATTGTTAATGGGGTTTTTTTTGCCCTGGAGCGCTCCCGGTGCGCGTACCGGTGAGCGTCCCGTTAGCGCTATTGCCGCGAACGAAAACATCATCGTGACGTATCGCGTAGCCGTGTCCGCGTGATACGCACGGCGTAAGCGCACCTGGAAGCACTCGAGCGCATACAATCGCGCTACATAAGCGCCCTCGGGCTTGCCCCGGGGCGCATAGCGTAAGCGCGTCGGGTCATGTGACCTGAAAATAACACTTTTCATTGGTTCAGGACAGTTTGGTTTCCAAATGATAAAGCCAGTGTCATGTGACCTGAAAATAACACTTTTCATTGGTTCAGGACAGTTTTATTTTCCAAAAGATAAAAGCCCCCACCTTTTTTCCTCATTCTCACTTTTTACTTTGACTGAGGAAGACTTGTTTGCAGACCTATTTGTACCTATTTGTACTGAGAAATGGCTACAGTAGCAGCAGCAGCAGGAGCATAACAACCACCACCACCACCACCACAAGGACCACCACAACACCACAGTGGTGGAGAAGAAGAAGAGGAGGAGGAGGAGGAGGAGGAGGAGGAGGAGGAGGAGGAGGAGGTACCTGCTGAAGATACTCCCACCTATAAGCCAAAGGAGCACATTGTCTGGGAGTTTTTTAAAATCCCAAGGTGCCTCAAGAAAGTTAATGCGCCAAAGGTTACTTCTTTTGGCAACAACACCATGATTCGCCACATGCAACGCGGCACCCAAACAACTATGCTGCGGCAGAGGTCAGAGAACTGACCAGAAACCCTCCTCAATCTTCACCCAGCACCTCCCAAAGTAAGCAACCCACTCCATCGGGTCCAGAGACAAGTGAGATGGTCCCAAACATCCAAACCCAGTTTGGAGATTTCAAAATTGTTTGCAAATTTTGTGGAAGGACAATTTGCTATGGAGAGCAAAGTATTAAACTGATTAACCACGCCCCTTTTTACACCTCTCTGCAATGCAGCCCCCGTGCATGTTTGAAGAAGGGGAACTAATACCCCTTGCATACTGTGGGCACCTGGGGGCCAACTAGCCCACCAGGAGCCTCCAGTATGCGCCAGGGGGCTGCATTGCAGAGAAGTTTAAGGAGGCCACACCCTTTTTTACACCTCTCTGCAACACAGCCCCCGTGCATGTTTGAAGAGGGGGAACTAATTCCCCTTGCATACTAGGGGTCCCTGGGGGCCAACTAGCCCACCTGAAACCTCCAGTATTTGCCAGGGGGCTGCATTGCACAAAGGTATAATGACGCTATGCCCCTTTTTACACCTCTCTGCAACGCAGGCCACTGGCGCGTTTGCAGAGGGGGGACTAATTCCCCTTGCATACTGGGGGTCCCTGGGTCATTCCTGCCCAAACACCGATATTCCGAACGATTGAAAATGACTTTTCTTGAGAAACATTCGGATTTGGATTATCAAGTCCTATACTTTGGAATTTTTGAAAGACTGACTTTGAGGATGCTATAAATTTCTCAAGTCTGCCCGAATTGTGTGGGTAAAATTGATACCTAGTCACTTTGAATAAGAATGTACTTATGTCTCATCTAACATTTGGAAGAAATATCTAGTTATATGACAACAGGATACCGACATAACTTGAAGGAAATAAGAACGCCCTGAAGAAGTTCTGTTGTACAGAACCAAACGTTTCGGCTGGCTGTGGTACATAAACTTAAAAGCATTTGAATATACACCAAGATTCGGCGCTTCAATAAGGAGTCTAAGTGATATGATTTGATTGGACTTATTGTGCAAGTGGTGCTGTGCCAAACTTTGGAATATTCTCCACTACTCTCTACTACTTACTCTCTCCTACTCCACTACTCTCAAATACTCACTCTCTACAACTCATTCTCTACTACTCTACTACTCTCTACTACTCTCTCTCTACTACTCACTCCCTACTACTCACTATCTACTACTCTCTACTACTCACTCTCTACTACTCTCTCTACTACTCACTCTTTACTACTCACTCTCTACTACTCTCTGCTACTCACTCTCTGCTTCTCACTCTCTACTACTCTCTACTACTCACTCTCTACTACTCTCTCTCTACTACTCACTCTCTACTACTCAGTCTACTACTCACTCTACTACTCTCTACTACTCACTCTCTACTATCTCTCTACTAGTCTCTACTACTCACTCTCTACTACTCTCTACTATTCTCTCTCTCTGCTACTCACTCTTTACTACTCACTCTCTACTACTCTCTACTACTCACTCTTTACTACTCTCTACTACTCACTCTCTACTGCTCTCTAATACTCACTCTACTACTTACTCTCTACTACTCTCTACTACTCACTCTCTACTACTCACTCTCTACTACTCTCTACTACTAACTCAACTATTCACTCTACTACTCTCTACTACTCACTCTCTACTACTCTCTCTACTGTTCTCTACTACTCTCTACTACTCACTATCTACTCTCTGTTACTCACTCTCTACTCTCTACCTCTCTACCTCTCTCTACTTCTCTCTCTACTAGTCTCTACCTCTCTACTGCTACCTCTCTACCTCTACCTCTCTACCTCTACACCTCTACCTCTCTACCTCTCTCTACACGCACACATATACACATATATATGCATATATATGCATATGCATTTATATACATGTATGTGTATGTATATATATGTATACATACATATATAAACATATATAATCTGTATATCTATATAAATACAAAACAAAGCATGCTTACATATACATATACAAAAACAACAGGTGATGGACCGAATGTGGATCAATGTCACACACTCAACCCAGTCCAAAGATCTGGGCCCAAATCCATCGTTTTTTTGCACTCCACACCACCCCGGGTTAGACAATGGTGATATGCAAATCAGCTCTGACCTTGTGCCCCATGGGAACAGTCCAGTCCGAACTACAAAAGCCATGTCCTTCCCAGAACGGAATCAAACATCCGAGGACCGGACCGGTTTCGAGGTAACACCTCTCATCAGTCCGGCTAGCTTGACTCCAGTGGTGTGGAGTGCCTGGGACCCACGTCTGGGCATCCCCAGCGCACTTAGGGCGGAATATGCAAAAACAACAGGTGATGGACCGAATGTGGATCAATGTCACACACTCAACCCAGTCCAAAGATCTGGGCCCAAATCCATCGTTTTTTTGCACTCCACACCACCCCGGGTTAGACAATGGTGATATGCAAATCAGCTCTGACCCTGTGCCCCAATGGAACAGTCCAGTCCGAACTACAAAAGCCATGTCCTTCCCAGAACGGAATCAAACATCCGAGGACCGGACCGGTTTCGAGGTAACACCTCTCATCAGCCCGGCTAGCTTGACTCCAGTGGTGTGGAGTGCCTGGGACCCACGTCTGGGCATCCCCAGCGCACTTAGGGCGGAATATGCAAAAACAACAGGTGATGGACCGAATGTGGATCAATGTCACACACTCAACCCAGTCCAAAGATCTGGGCCCAAATCCATCGTTTTTTTGCACTCCACACCACCCCGGGTTAGACAATGGTGATATGCAAATCAGCTCTGACCTTGTGCCCCATGGGAACAGTCCAGTCCGAACTACAAAAGCCATGTCCTTCCCAGAACGGAATCAAACATCCGAGGACCGGACCGGTTTCGAGGTAACACCTCTCATCAGCCCGGCTAGCTTGACTCCAGTGGTGTGGAGTGCCTGGGACCCACGTCTGGGCTTCCCCAGCGCACTTAGGGCGGAATATGCAAAAACAACAGGTGATGGACCGAATGTGGATCAATGTCACACACTCAACCCAGTCCAAAGATCTGGGCCCAAATCCATCGTTTTTTTGCACTCCACACCACCCCGGGTTAGACAATGGTGATATGCAAATCAGCTCTGACCTTGTGCCCCATGGGAACAGTCCAGTCCGAACTACAAAAGCCATGTCCTTCCCAGAACGGAATCAAACATCCGAGGACCGGACCGGTTTCGAGGTAACACCTCTCATCAGCCCGGCTAGCTTGACTCCAGTGGTGTGGAGTGCCTAGGACCCACGTCTGGGCATCCCCAGCGCACTTAGGGCGGAATATGCAAAAACAACTGGTGATGGACCGAATGTGGATCAATGTCACACACTCAACCCAGTCCAAAGATCTGGGCCCAAATCCATCGTTTTTTTGCACTCCACACCACCCCGGGTTAGACAATGGTGATATGCAAATCAGCTCTGACCTTGTGCCCCATGGGAACAGTCCAGTCCGAACTACAAAAGCCATGTCCTTCCCAGAACGGAATCAAACATCCGAGAACCGGACCGGTTTCGAGGTAACACCTCTCATCAGCCCGGCTAGCTTGACTCCAGTGGTGTGGAGTGCCTGGGACCCACGTCTGGGCATCCCCAGCGCACTTAGGGCGGAATATGCAAAAACAACAGGTGATGGACCGAATGTGGATCAATGTCACACACTCAACCCAGTCCAATGATCTGGGCCCAAATCCATCGTTTTTTTGCACTCCACACCACCCCGGGTTAGACAATGGTGATATGCAAATCAGCTCTGACCCTGTGCCCCATGGGAACAGTCCAGTCCGAACTACAAAAGCCATGTCCTTCCCAGAACGGAATCAAACATCCGAGGACCGGACCGGTTTCGAGGTAACACCTCTCATCAGCCCGGCTAGCTTGACTCCAGTGGTGTGGAGTGCCTGGGACCCACGTCTGGGCATCCCCTGCGCACTTAGGGCGGAATATGCAAAAACAACAGGTGATGGACCGAATGTGGATCAATGTCACACACTCAACCCAGTCCAAAGATCTGGGCCCAAATCCATCGTTTTTTTGCACTCCACACCACCCCGGGTTAGACAATGGTGATATGCAAATCAGCTCTGACCCTGTGCCCCATGGGAACAGTCCAGTCCGAACTACAAAAGCCATTTCCTTCCCGGAACGGAATCAAACATCCGAGGACCGGACCGGTTTCGAGGTAACACCTCTCATCAGCCCGGCTAGCTTGACTCCAGTGGTGTGGAGTGCCTGGGACCCACGTCTGGGCATCCCCAGCGCACTTAGGGCGGAATATGCAAAAACAACTGGTGATGGACCGAATGTGGATCAATGTCACACACTCAACCCAGTCCAAAGATCTGGGCCCAAATCCATCGTTTGTTTGCACTCCACACCACCCCGGGTTAGACAATGGTGATATGCAAATCAGCTCTGACCCTGTGCCCCATGGGAACAGTCCAGTCTGAACTACAAAAGCCATGTCCTTCCCAGAACGGAATCAAACATCCGAGGACCGGACCGGTTTCGAGGTAACACCTCTCATCAGCCCGGCTAGCTTGACTCCAGTGGTGTGGAGTGCCTGGGACCCACGTCTGGGCATCCCCAGCGCACTTAGGGCGGAATATGCAAAAACAACAGGTGATGGACCGAATGTGGATCAATGTCACACACTCAACCCAGTCCAAAGATCTGGGCCCAAATCCATCGTTTGTTTGCACTCCACACCACCCCGGGTTAGACAATGGTGATATGCAAATCAGCTCTGACCCTGTGCCCCATGGGAACAGTCCAGTCCGAACTACAAAAGCCATGTCCTTCCCAGAACGGAATCAAACATCCGAGGACCGGACCGGTTTCGAGGTAACACCTCTCATCAGCCCGGCTAGCTTGACTCCAGTGGTGTGGAGTTCCTGGGACCCACGTCTGGGCATCCCCAGCGCACTTAGGGCGGAATATGCAAAAACAACAGGTGATGGACCGAATATGGATCAATGTCACACATTCAACCCAGTCCAAAGATCTGGGCCCAAATCCATCGTTTTTTTGCCCTCCACACCACCCCGGGTTAGACAATGGTGATATGCAAATCAGCTCTGACCCTGTGCCCCATGGGAACAGTCCAGTCCGAACTACAAAAGCCATGTCCTTCCCAGAACGGAATCAAACATCCGAGGACCGGACCGGTTTCGAGGTAACACCTCTCATCAGCCCGGCTAGCTTGACTCTAGTGGTTGTGGAGTGCCTGGGACCCACGTCTGGGCATCCCCAGCGCACTTAGGGCGGAATATGCAAAAACAACAGGTGATGGACCGAATGTGGATCAATGTCACACACTCAACCCAGTCCAAAGATCTGGGCCCAAATCCATCGTTTTTTTGCACTCCACACCACCCCGGGTTAGACAATAGTGATATGCAAATCAGCTCTGACCCTGTGCCCCATGGAAACAGTCCAGTCCGAACTACAAAAGCCATGTCCTCCCCAGAACGGAATCAAACATCCGAGGACCAGACCGGTTTCGAGGTAACACCTCTCATCAGCCCGGCTAGCTTGACTCCAGTGGTGTGGAGTGCCTGGGACCCACGTCTGGGCATCCCCAGCGCACTTAGGGCGGAATATGCAAAAACAACAGGTGATGGACCGAATGTGGATCAATGTCACACACTCAACCCAGTCCAAAGATCTGGGCCCAAATCCATCGTTTTTTTGCACTCCACACCACCCCGGGTTAGACAATGGTGATATGCAAATCAGCTCTGACCCTGTGCCCCATGGGAACAGTCCAGTCCGAACTACAAAAGCCATGTCCTTCCCAGAACGGAATCAAACATCCGAGGACCGGACCGGTTTCGAGGTAACACCTCTCATCAGCCCGGCTAGCTTGACTCCAGTGGTGTGGAGTGCCTGGGACCCACGTCTGGGCATCCCCAGCGCACATAGGGCGGAATATGCAAAAACAACAGGTGATGGACCGAATGTGGATCAATGTCACACACTCAACCCAGTCCAAAGATCTGGGCCCAAATCCATCGTTTTTTTGCACTCCACACCACCCCGGGTTAGACAATGGTGATATGCAAATCAGCTCTGACCCTGTGCCCCATGGGAACAGTCCAGTCCGAACTACAAAAGCCATGTCCTTCCCAGAACGGAATCAAACATCCGAGGACCGGACCGGTTTTGAGGTAACACCTCTCATCAGCCCGGCTAGCTTGACTCTAGTGGTTGTGGAGTGCCTGGGACCCACGTCTGGGCATCCCCAGCGCACTTAGGGCGGAATATGCAAAAACAACAGGTGATGGACCGAATGTGGATCAATGTCACACACTCAACCCAGTCCAAAGATCTGGGCCCAAATCCATCGTTTTTTTGCACTCCACACCACCCCGGGTTAGACAATGGTGATATGCAAATCAGCTCTGACCCTGTGCCCCATGGAAACAGTCCAGTCCGAACTACAAAAGCCATGTCCTTCCCAGAACGGAATCAAACATCCGAGGACTAGACCGGTTTCGAGGTAACACCTCTCATCAGCCCGGCTAGCTTGACTCCAGTGGCGTGGAGTGCCTGGGACCCACGTCTGGGCATCCCCAGCGCACTTAGGGCGGAATATGCAAAAACAACAGGTGATGGACTGAATGTCGATCAATGTCACACACTCAACCCAGTCCAAAGATCTGGGCCCAAATCCATCGTTTTTTTGCACTCCACACCACCCCGGGTTAGACAATGGTGATATGCAAATCAGCTCTGACCCTGTGCCCCATGGGAACAGTCCAGTCCGAACTACAAAAGCCATGTCCTTCCCAGAACGGAATCAAACATCCGAGGACCGGACCGGTTTCGAGGTAACACCTCTCATCAGCCCGGCTAGCTTGACTCCAGTGGTGTGGAGTGCCTGGGACCCACGTCTGGGCATCCCCAGCGCACTTAGGGCGGAATATGCAAAAACAACAGGTGATGGACCGAATGTGGATCAATGTCACACACTCAACCCAGTCCAAAGATCTGGGCCCAAATCCATCGTTTTTTTGCACTCCACACCACCCTGGGTTAGACAATGGTGATATGCAAATCAGCTCTGACCCTGTGCCCCATGGGAACAGTCCAGTCCGAACTACAAAAGCCATGTCCTTCCCAGAACGGAATCAAACATCCGAGGCTTGGACCGGTTTCGAGGTAACACCTCTCATCAGCCCGGCTAGCTTGACTCCAGTGGTGTGGAGTGCCTGGGACCCACGTCTGGGCATCCCCAGCGCACTTAGGGCGGATTATGCAAAAACAACAGGTGATGGACCGAATGTGGATCAATGTCACACACTCAACCCAGTCCAAAGATCTGGGCCCAAATCCATCGTTGCATACAGATGCATGTTATTTACATGAAAGTTTAAAAAACACCAATAAAAGCAAAGCTAAAAATCCACCTCATTACAAACAGAATGGCTTTAACTTAAACGAGGGCGAGATCTATTTCATTTTCAATGCTTGTTTACTTTGGTTCCGTCAAGAGGACATTCATATGTGTCACACATTTGCCATAAATTCTGAATGTTAGCACTCTAGTTGCTCATTAGATCACTGTAGAAAAGCTACTGCTCACCAGGGAAGTCTGCTGCTGGTATTCAAAGTGCATGTTTCAGTCTGCATGTCAGAATTTTATAATGAAATTGAAGAGGATTTGAGAAGTCACTCAAAATGTGCCCTAATTTTTCTTTCTGCAGCACTAATCATACTTTCTATGGCAAAATATACCCCCTCATTTTGTTCCTTTTTAAATTAAATGTTTTAAGAGTTACCACTTTATTCCAATCAAGATGGCTTCAGGTGTGCCATACCTTTGTAATAAGTAGGACTGTTAGCGCTCTAGTTGTTCTTTAGAACACTCTGGGACATTCTGTCATTGGGCTATACTTGGGCTACATCTGGATGATATTTGGGCTACATTTGGGCTCTTTTGTCTCTGATGGCCATCTTGGGAGACTGCATGTCAGAATTTTTTAATGAAATAGAAGAGGATTTGAGAAGTCACTAAAAATGTGCCCTAATTTTTATTTCTGCAGCACTAATAACACTTTCTATGGCATAATATACCCCCTCACTTTGTTCCTTTTTAAATTAAATGTTTTAAGAGTTACCACTTTATTCCCATCACGATGGCTTCAGGTGTGCTATACCTTTGTAATAAGTAGGACTGTTAGTGCTCTAGTTGTTCTTTAGAACACTCTAGGAGGCTGCAGTAGAACACAAAGGAATCAACTGACAGTCTCTGTCCTTGTTGGATGTACATGTTTTACTGAGAATGTCAGACTTCATTCTCACATGACTGAGAAAGATAATGTGAATTTACAGAAAATATGCTTTCAGTTTAGCTTATAGATCCCCTTCCAAACCACTGTGGGAAAATCATGAGATATTAGTTTTCTTTCAAACATGATTCATGATATCACAACAGAAGGCTGTTTCACATGGTAAAATCACCTTAGAACACACCACAATTCCTAAAATTAGTATGGTACCATCAACAAATGATTTATAGTGTAACTAAAGTCCTAAAACCCTCTATTAACTACTATGCTTTTTAATGAGGTGCTATCATGTATATTGGTCCCAAGATGGCTGCCAACACTTCTTGGATGAAGTGCTGACAGCCAATCAGATCAGATGTGTGGTTAGGCTCCGCCCAGATATATATATATTTTTGAACCTAAATTACTCAAAATCCACTGGAGCACATATCTTGAGACATAGCAAAGGCACATCGGGCTACCAGTCCCTACAATTTTGCCAAGTTTTGTGGAAATCCATTCTGCCGTTCGGGCTAAAAGTGAGCCCAACCGCCCTATGGAAATTAACATGGGGAAAACACGTTTTTGGACCCCCCTTTTATCTCGGCCCCCGCTTGACAAATCCCCTTCAAACTTTCAGAGAAGGAGTGGAGCGCAGCGAGGCAAATTTAAGGAAAATTACAGTCAGATTCCTCAACCGGCGCCAAAGTTATTCCCAATAGAATGTTGCGGATTTCCTACAGAAAACAATCCTAACTATAACTACCTACTGGTGACCGCCAGTAGGTAATATATATATCTATATATATATATAGATATATATATGCACGTAAATTCGCCACACGAACTGAGGCGGCCGCCCCAGCTCAAACTTCAATGATGAAAGAACAGACCCGTTTTGTAAGTGCTCAATCAAGGTGCTTTATTTTCTCCAGCAAGCCAGCCGCCGCCATTACGCGTTTCGCTTTCCACAAAGCTTGATCACATGGCAAGCTGCTTTGAGCCTATGCCGATATTTAAAGTGCAAGTGCGCGGGCAATTTTCTAATTGGTACAAACAACATAGAAAAAATACTTTGTTCACATGTTGTACATTGGGATGTTTGTTTATAACATAATGTTAATTACACAAACGGCCAATATATAAAATACATAAATATGTATTTAAATATTTTAAAAATTCAGTTGTGCATTTCTGTTTAAATACAGGTGAGACAATGAATACGGGTAATGTAATCGTTCACCTACTTAATTCATATAATTTTCAGTCTCACAGGTAACCTCACATTATCGAATGCGTAGTTAACATTAGAAAAAATTGAGACCAAGTGGGCTAAGACCCAAAGAAATTTGCTCTTATTTTTTTTTTTTGTTACCGGCATGTTAAGAGGTGCAAGTTTTAATCATGAAAATTTGCTAGTGCAAGTGCTAACTTAAATTAAAAACTAATATTTAATTATGGAGCTGATGGTAATACCCCCAGAGACACCTCCGGGGTGGCCCTCTTTTAAAAAATAGCTCAATAAATCAATATGTGAGGTAATGCAGGCGCCCAAATAGCGGGAAAATAATACATAATGTATTGTACAAAAGTCCATTCCTGACTGTGCAAAGAAGCTATAGAAACTTCCAATTGTTTAAATACAGAGACATCTTTATGTAACATGGGCGTGTGGGGTGTTGGTATTGAAAGTTCCTGACTAAGGTTTTCCGAGATTATTAATGTACATTATAATCCACAGGAACACCCTAATCAGATGTTAAGCAGACGGGCTCTAAAATGTAACAAACCGATAAACGATTCACAAACAAGTGTAGAGATCCTCCGTCGCATCGAGCCCGTGTGGTTGCTTACTGTCTAGTTCTAAGATGTACCTGGTTTCGAGAAGGCGAAGCCTCACGTCTCGATCCCCACCCCTCTTCATGGGCCAAATTGAATCAATTGCAAAGTATGACAGATGCATTGGATTAGAACTATGCTCACTTTCAAAATGTCTTGCCACCGGTTAGGCTTGATCTTTGTTATTTATGGCTCTGATGTGCTGGAGCACACGTTTGGACCGGCAGGCGGGTGCTACCCACATACCTGAGTCCACATGTGCAGTCCAGCACATAGACCGCATAGTCCGTTTTGCAATTCAGGCGTTTGGTAATTTCTCTTGGTGTTTGTGAGAATGGGACAACGTATTTAGTCTTGTTGACCCCGTGTCTACACGCCTTACATTGTTTACATTTCTTAAAGCCTCTGCCTAAGGCTTTCCAAGTAGTTGAGATTTGGGGTTCTAAGGTATTCTTGACCAAAGATTCGATATTGATTTTCTGAATGTGAGGAGTGGTTTGTCCAACACTTTGTTGCCAATAATGGGATCCCCCAATATAAGGTTCCAATTGTGGTTGAATATTCTTCTAATGGCTGAGTGTTGCCTGCTATATGCTACAATCATGCGTGGTTTGATCACATCCCCAGCCGGGGTTGTGTGAGCATCTTTAATCCTAGGAATAAGTGCAGTATCACGGGATATAAGCTGCGTTCTTTTTTGGGCGGCCTCAATAATAGTATTGGAATATCCTCTAGCAAGAAATCTACATTTACTCGCATCTTGAGCAATTACACATTCCTCATCACTGCTGCAGATCCGCCTGATACGCAACATCTCCCCATAGGGGATGCTCCGAATCAGGTGGCGCGGATGGTGGCTTGCTGCATGCAGGATGGTATGGCCCGCAGTGGGCTTTCTGAACAATTTAGTTTGAATGCGATAATCCTTGACATAGATTTCCATGTCCAGAAAACTAACAGACACCGGATGTATGCATGACGAGAATTGTAGATTTAGGCTATTGATGTTTAACCTGTTGACAAACTGAATAGCTGCCTCCTCCGTCCCTCTCCAAACAAAAAACAAATCATCTATATATCTGAGGTAGGTGACCACATGCTGTTCCATAATTGTACGCAGATCTCCTGCCAGGACCTGTTCCTCCCACAGCCCCATGTGCAAACATGTGTAGCTGGGGGAGAAACAGGCCCCCATGGCGACTCCTCTTACTTGTTGATAGATTTGATTATTGAACAAGAAGAAATTCTGCTCTAAACACATTTGAGTCATGGATAATAGCATCTTATTGTGCACCCCATATTATATGGGATGTTTGTTCAGAAAATATTCAATTGCCTTGAGACCATCTCGATGCCCAATTGAGGTGCATAACGATGATACATCTAGAGTCATAAGCAAAAAGTCTGAACCCCACTCCAACTGTTCAATTTTGCGGATAAAATCTGTGGAATCTTGCACATACGAACTCAACCCTTTAACCCAGTCCTGTAGAAAATAGTCAATATATTTGGAGACATTCTCCAATGAACTGTCTATGGCAGATATTATGGGGCACCCTGGTGGTTTGTTACAGTTCTTATGGATTTTTGGGATCAAGTAAAAGGATGGTACCACCGGGTGCTCTTTTTTCAAGAAATGAAATTCATCCTCGGTGATAATCCCCCCACTTCTCCAGCCCTGGTATTTTTCTGTTTGATCCCCCCACGCTGCTTTCAAAGTGGGCCAATTGCTTTTCCTGTAACAAGAAATGTTGTTCAGTTGTGTCTCTGCCTCCTCCAGATATAAGTCACGGGGCCAAAGCACAACATTTCCACCTTTATCTGCCTGTCGCACCAATATGTTGTTGTCCGCGTCCAATTTTTTGATCAACTGTGCATAGCTCCAATTTTGTTTAGTGATTTTTTGACGATTACTATTGGTGGCAATATATAGTTGTTTTAACTCCTTCACCACCAGATCATGATAAACGTCAAAGTTGTCATGGAGCATTATCGGTTCAAACGTGGACTTTGGTTTGAAAGGTGTTAATCCGGCAACGGCATTCCCCATTTCTATGTTGGATTCACACTCTTGACTGCCGATTGTTTCTTTCTGGAGGGACCATATTTCATTCGTTGCTTCCTGGTCCTCCTCAGTTAGTAAGGTAGGACTTCTGACCTCAACAGTTTGTTGCTTTTTGCACTGCAGACTGTGAAATTTACTGAGTTTTAGTTTACGGACAAACCTGTAAGTGTCCATCCGTGCATCAGCATAATTAAAATCACAAGGCGGGCAAAACGACAAACCCAAAGATAATACAGCTTCTTCCTGCTGAGTTAATATTGTTTTTGTTAAATTGATCACTGAGTTGGGGTTGCTGTTTGTGTCATGTTTCGCTTTTGAAAACGGTTCCATCTTCCTCTTGGGGGTCCCTTGACTTTGCCTCTGGTGGCTCCGGCATTTTTTGCGGTGTTGACTCCGCTTGTGGTTGCGCCTGGTGTTTGATTTGCTGGCAATGTTATGAGCGCAACGTGTCCCTTCGATCTAGGCAGAGGCAATCCACCTCCTCTGCCATGGAAAGTTTGGTAAACCCCAAAGTTGGATCCGTTGATATTTCACCTTCTACTTCACTTTCGACGTTAGAACTGAGGTCGGATCCTGAAATAGAGTTTTCCCACATCCCAGTATTTTTGTTCTGCGAGCTCTTGACTCTTGCTTTAACACCATCATAACGCCAAGCAAAGGTGAAAATCTGGCCGTTCAGGTAATCAAGACGATCTCTTTCAAATTTATAAATCTTTCTTTTTTTGATTACCTCCTACTCTTTATTTAAACGAACCAGCATATCTTCTCACAACTTTTTGATCTGTTCATTCATCCCCAACGCAGCGATTTCTTCCTCCAGTTTGTCTATTTCACCCTGCAATTTAATGCGGTCACTAGATGCATATTTGACAAGGATTTTTATGAGTTTCGCTGATGATTCCAAGTTGGATTCTGCCCACTAATTGAGCATAGCAGTGCCAGGATTTTCATAGCTTGGAGCCAAAGTTATTCTGAGCCCCCTCAGTACCCTGTTAACCTGTAGATACTGAGTAAGGGATCGATACTCCCACCACTTCGATTGTTCGGAACGCATAAGCTTTTCCAGCTTCTTGAATAAGTCCCGAGTGGTGGGGCTTCCTGCTGACGTTTGCACAGTTTGTGGTACGAAACCAGACCCCCCCGCCAGGGAGTCTAGAAACATTGTTTCAGCCTCTTCCTCACGTTCTCGCAACTTATTTGCGGACATTATGGCACTTTATGCTGGGAGCGTAAATTGCTCGCCCTTGATACAGTGTTCGGTCGGTTGTGAATCTATCCGTCCTAAAACACTCGCACACTTCTTACCGGGCACTCCGTGGCTCGTCTGTTTTCGCTTGATCACCGTTGTAACGCGCCAGCCGGCGCCTCTTTCTCCAGGTGTCGGCGTCAGAGCAGACTAACTGTCGACGGTGCTCGGGGGCAATTGCAGCGTACTCCTTCCAGAGTTCGTAGTTCCTCTTCCGGAAAACCAGCCGAGGTAGTGCTTCCTGACGCGTAGCCCAAGGGTCAAGAAGGGGTGCTGTTCATACCATGCAAGCTTTACCGGTATAACAAATGCAAGTAAATTCGCCACACGAACTGAGGCGGCCGCCCCAGCTCAAACTTCAATGACGAAAGAACAGACCCATTTTGTAAGTGCTCAATCAAGGTGCTTTATTTTCTCCAGCAAGCCAGCCGCCGCCCTTACGCGTTTTGCTTTCCACAAAGCTTGATCACATGGCAAGTTGCTTAGAGCCTATGTCGATATTTAAAGTGCAAGTGCGCGGGCAATTTCCAAATTGGTACAAACAACATAGAAAAAATACTTTGTTCACATGTTGTACATTGGGATGTTTGTTTGTAATATAATGTTAATTACACAAACGGCCAATATATAAAATACATAAATAAGTATTTAAATATTTTAAAAATTCAGTTGGGCATTTCTGTTTAAATACAGGTGAGACAATGAATACGGGTAATGTAATTGTTCACCTACTTAATTCATATAATTTTCAGTCTCACAGGTAACCTCACATTATCGAATGCGTAGTTAACATTAGAATATATAAATATATATATATCACCTACTGGCGATAGCCAGTAGGTATATATAGTGAGGATTGTTTTCCATAGGAAATCCGCAACATTCTATTGGGAATGACTTTGACGCCGGTTGAGGAATCTGCCTGTAATTTTCATTAAATTTGCCTCGCTGCGCTCCGCTCCTTCCCTGAAAGTTTGGGGGGATTCGTCAATCGGGGGCCGAGATAAAAGGGGGTCCCAAAATGTGTTTTCCCCATGTTAATTTCCATAGGACGGTTGGACTCACTTTTAGCCCGAACGGCTGAACGGAATCACACCAAACTTGGCAAAATTGTAGGGACTGGTACGCAGATGTGCCTCTGCTATGTTTGTTGAAAATTGCTCCAGTGGTTTTTATGAAAATTAACTTTAAAAAAATATATATATCTGGGCGGAGCCTAACCACACATCTCATCGTGAGATCTGATTGGCTGTCAGCACTTCATCCAAGAAGTGTTGGCAGCCATTTTGGGACCATTATACATGATAGCACCTCATTAAAAAGCATTGTAGTTAATAGAGGGTTTTAGGACTTTAGTTACATTATAAATCATTTGTTGATGGTACTGTACTCATTTTAGGAATTGTGGTGTGTTCTAAGGTGATTTTACCATGTGAAAAAGCCTTCTGCTGGGATATCATGAATCATGTTTGAAAGAAAACTATTATCTCATGCTTTTCCCACAGTGGTTTAGAAGGGGATCTATAAGCTAATCTGAAAGCATATTTTCTGTAAATTCACATTATCTTTCTCAGTCATGTGAGAATGAAGTCTGACATTCCCAGTATAACATGTACATCCAACAAGGACAGAGACTGTCAGTTGATTCCTTTGTGTTCTACTGCAGCCTCCTAAAGTGTTCTAAAGAACAACTAGAGCGCTAACAGTCCTACTTATTACAAAGGTATGGCACACCTGAAGCCATCTTGATTGGAATAAAGTGATAACTCTTAAAACATTTAATTTTAAAAGGAACTAAATGAGGGGGTATATTTTGCCATAGAAAGTATGATTAGTGCTGCAGAAAGAAACATTAGGGCACATTTTGAGTGACTTCTCAAATCCTCTTCTATTTCATTAAAAAATTCTGACACGCAGGCTCCCAAGATGGCCACCAGAGACAAAAGAGCCCAAATGTAGCCCAAATATCACCCAGATGTAGCCCAAGTATAGCCCAATGACAGAATGTCCCAGAGTGTTCTAAAGAACAACTAGAGTGCTAACAGTCCTACTTATTACAAAGGTATGGCACACCTGAAACCATCTTGATTGGAATAAAGTGGTAACTCTTAAAACATTTAATTTAAAAAGGAACAAAATGAGGGGGTATATTTTGCCATAGAAAGTATGATTAGTGCTGCAGAAATAAAAATTAGGGCACATTTTGAGTGACTTCTCAAATCCTCTTAAATTTCATTAAAACATTCTGACATGCAGTCTCCCAAGATGGCCACCAGAGACAAAAGAGCCCAAATGTAGCCCAAATATTACCCTGATGTAGCCCAAGTATAGCCCAATGACAGAATGTCCCAGAGTGTTCTAAAGAACAACTAGAGCGCTAACAGTCTTACTTATGACAAAAATATGGCACACCAGAAGCCATCTTGATTGGAATGAAGTGGTAAGTCTGAAAACATTTAATTTAAAAGGGAACAAAATTAGGGGGTTTATTTTGCCATAGAAAGTATGATTAGTGCTTCAGAAAGAAAAATTAGGGCACATTTTGAGTGACTTCTCAAATCCTCTTCTATTTCATTAAAAAAATTCTGACATGCAGACTGAAACATGCACTTTGAATAGCAGCAGCAGACTTCCCTGGTGAGCAGTAGCTTTACTACAGTGATCTTTTGAGTAACTAGAGTGCTAACATTCAGAATTTATGGCAAATGTGTGATACATCTGAATGCCTTCTTGATGGAACCAAAGTAAACAAGCATTGAAAATGCAATAGACCTCGCCCTCGTTTAAGTTAAAGCCATTCTGTTTGTAATGAGGTGGGTTTTTAGCTTTGATTTTATTAGTGTTTTTAAAACTTTCATGTAAATAACATGCATATGTATGCATATATGTATATGTATGCATGCATTTATATTTGTATTTATATAGATATGCAGATTATATATGTTTATATATTTTTGTATATATATATATATACACATACATATATATAAATGCATATGCATATATATGCATATATATATATGTGTGCGTGTAGAGAGAGGTAGAGTGGTAGAGGTAGAGAGGTAGAGGTAGAGAGGTAGTGATAGAGCGCGCAGTTACCCCGGGTCACCCGTGTTACCAATTCTTTACACGCACTGGGCCCTGGCGTGAATACTTCATTAATAATTTGGGTGAAACCAGGGGAGGACTATTTGATTTCTCCTCCTGCACGCTGCTATGAGCAATTAAGGTTTGGTTTACCTCTGCTTACCATGTACCTGACTTACCACAGGCACAATTCTTACGACGGACCTGGAGCTATAAGGGAAAATAGTAGACAGGCCTAACATCAAATACTTTTTATAATCAGTACAATACTTTCCACAATTCTGTAAAATGACCACAGACACCTGAGGATGTTTAAAACTTTATATAAGTTTAGAGAGAAGATGACAAGGCAATAAGTGATAGGCAGAATAATGCGTCTAACATCAAAATCAACACCATAAAATTGCTATAGATTAATGCTGAGACCATTTGAGTATATGGGAAGACTAAAAGGGTAAGAATGTTTAGAACAAAACTAGTCACTGCAACTTTATACTAGAACATAGGATGTGGAAGGGACCTAGAACATGTACTTAACCTAAGTGTTTAAACTATTCTTATTACGTTCACCACAAATCAGGCTAAAGGTAAGGGGAAAATTGGAACATACTAATACAATATAACAGTTGGTAATTTCTCTAAGGGAGGGGAGAGAAGGGAACAATTCTAAAACAATTGCAATATAACTCGTTCTCAAGGTGATAGAGCAATATCACAGGCAAGAGTGCTTTATTAAGAAATATAGAGAGAAGACGAGAGAGAGAGAGAGACGCAAACCCACAGGTTAATATTTACCTAGGTCTGAGAGAAGACTAGCCCTGGCCACGGGTCAGTTGGAAGGACGGGGACAAGGACCCTCAGGACGGAATGCCAGAATGCGAGCAGGTACAGCTCACGGACAGTAAGGACAGGATACCCCTCAGGATTTGGGATCAGGACTGGGCTCACCAAGGTACGACCAACACCCACAGCTTCAGAAGCAACGCCAGCGTTACCCTTCTCCGCAAGTAATCCGCCAGTAACCCCGATTGGATTTTCGAATTTCCCAGCAAAGTGCTTCGCCAGCACTTAGGATTATTTCTACCCCTTAGGAGTTTGTGGAAAGTATGGACAGAGTGCTCCGCAGCACTTCAGATTGAGCACCTATAGAGTTCGTAGGGTCAGTGACAGGTCTGCTACTCGGACAAGTCGGACAATTTTCCTAAGCTAAACTAGGGCAGTTATACTGTTTTGGGGTCCCTCAGACCACCCACTAATGTTGCAAGTGACAGTTTCCCACATTGTGATTGGTCAGGAGAGGTGGTGCGGTCATTACCACCTCCTAGAATTCAGTTTTCTCATACTTAATATTCAATTTTGCACACCCGCCCCCCGGGTTCACGTTCCCATGCATGGAATACAGCAGTATAGGACAGTTCACAATAGGTAGCAACAGTATTGCTTTTTCCAAGGTAAGACTCCGTATTCCCAGCGATGTTCCCAGGCGCATTGTGCTTCAGGAGCCAGCTGGCTAGATTTAGCTTCTGCGCAGTTAGAACTTTCCCTGGTCACCTGACAGGGTTCAGAGGAGCCTCAGCATGGCGTCGCTCATGTATGCCCCAGCCCACAAAGACGCGGTACATGAAAAGTAAGCGAGAACAAATTAAAATCACATATAAAATGATCACACTGTATACCATGATAAAATACTAACCAACCCTTACTTTATAATGACTATAGCATTATGGTTTAGTGCGAAAAGATAAATAGGCTAAAGCAGCAGTAGCAAGCAGAGAGCGTGGTGAGAGACAAGCGGCCATGTTTGCAACAGTGCGCATGAGCACAGAATCCCTCCAGAATGCGAGTGCGTCACATCACATGGGTATGACCGACGCATGCGCAGACTGAATTTCGGCAAAGCAGCCATTTTTAGTGCAAGCTTCGTTTAGTACGAGAAAAGACAAACAAGCAAGCATCCTGGGGACACCCGCGTGTTGGGAAAAACACTTTATAAATGACGAACAATGAGGTTAATATTATTATGCAGTTTAGACAAGGGTTTTGCATACGAGCAGGGCGCTTTACATGCGAATCCCAGCTCCATCAGTAGAGACTAGTAGAGAGAGAAGTAGAGAGAGGTAGAGAGGTAGAGAGTAGAAAGTGAGTAATAGAGAGTTGAGAGTGAGTAGTAGAGAGTAGTAGAGAGCAGTACAGAGAGTAGCAGAGAGTGAGTAGTAGAGTGAATATTATAGTGAGTAGTAGAGAGTAGTAGAGAGTGAGTAGTAGAGAGTGAGTAGTAGAGAGTGAGTAGAGAGTAAGTTGTAGAGTGAGTAGTAGAGAGCAGTAGAGAGTGAGTAGTAGAGAGTAGTAAAGAGTGAGTAGTAGAGAGTAGTAGAGAGTGAGTAGTGTAGAGTGAGTAGTAGAGAGTGAGTATCAGAGAGAGAGAATAGTAGAGAGTAGTATACAGTGAGTAGTAGAGAGTAGTAGAGAGAGTAGTAGAGAGTAGTAGAGAGTGAGTAGTAGAGTGAGCAGTAGAGAGTGAGTAGTAGAGAGTGAGTAGTAGAGAGTGAGTAGTAGAGAGTGAGTAGTAGAGAGTAGTAGAGAGTGAGTAGTAAAGAGTGAGTAGCAGAGAGAGAGTAGTAGATAGTGAGTAGTAGGGAGTGAGTAGTAGAGAGAGAGTAGTAGAGAGTAGTAGAGAATGAGTAGTAGAGAGTGAGTATTAGAGAGTATTGGAGTAGTAGAGAGTAAGTGGTAGAGAGTAGTGGAGAATATTCCAAAGTTTGGCACAGCACCACTTGCACAATAAGTCCTATCACATCATATAACTTAGAGTCCTTATTGAAGCGCTGAATCTTGGTGTATATTCAAATGCTTTTATTTTCCTAAAAAGATATGACCCAGGGACCCCCAGTATGCAAGGGGAATTAGTCCCCCCTCTGCAAACGTGCCAGTGGCCTGCGTTGCAGAGAGGTGTAAAAAGGAGCATAGCCTCATTACACCTCTGTGCAATGCAGCCCCCTGGCGCATACTGGAGGTTCCAGGTGGGCTAGTTGCCCCCCAGGGACCCCTAGTATGCAAGGAGAATTAGTTCCCCCTCTTCAAACATGCACGGGGGCTTCGTTGCAGAGAGGTGTAAAAAAGGGTGTGGCCTCATTACACCTCTCTGCAATGCAGCCCCCTGGCGCATACTGGAGGCTCCTGGTGAGCTAGTTGGCCCCCAGGGACCCCTAGTATGCAAGGGGAATTAGTTCCCCCTCTGCAAACGCACCAGGGGGCTGCGTTGCGGAGAAGTGTAACAATGGGCATAGCCTCATTACACCTCTGCAATGCAGCCCCCTGGCGCATACTGGAGGTTCCAGGTGGGCTAGTTGGCCCCCAGGGGCCCCCAGTATGCAAGGGGAATTAGTTCCCCCTCTTCAAACATGTACGGGGGCTGTGTTGCAGAGGGGTGTAAAAAGGGGCGTGGCTTCATTACACCTCTCTGTAATGCAGTCCCCTGGCGCATACTGGAGATTCCTGGTGGGCTTTCAGGTCTTATATAGTTAGGAATTAGCATTAAAAAAACCTTTGAAATTCAGTGAAAAAAACATAGGTTTCAGGCCTTATATAGTTAGGAATTAGCATTTAAAAAACCTTGCAAATTCACTGAAAAAACGATATGTTTCATGCCTTATATAGTTAGGAATTAGCATTTAAAAAACCTTTGAAATTCACTGAAAAAACCATAGGTTTCAGGCCTTATATAGTTAGGAATTAGCATTTAAAAAACCTTTAAAATTCACTCAAAAACTATAAGTTTTAGGGGTGTTAGAGTTAGCTGGACATTTCACTCATGCAAAACCATTGAAATTGCTCCTATATAGTTAGTTGTACTAACTATATTTCGCGCACCCGCAATCCACTGCTGATGATGTCACATATTACATCATTCATGACATGGTCAGTGGATCACTGACATAAATTGCTGGGATGTGGTACAGAGGGATGCGCCAGAACTGATGCGTCATGCAAATCCCTCCTTGCGGCACCACAGATGCGCCGCATTTACAATGCGGCCCAACATGGTGCAAGGAAGGGCAGATGTGGTGTACGGGCGGCGCATTGCTGGAGTAGCGTCGCAAGTGCGACGCAACTCCTGCAATGTACAGAGGCCACCCATACATAACGTGGTGCGTCACTCCTTAATCAATCAATCAATCAAGACATTTATAGAGTGCACTACTTACCCGGAGGGTCTCAAGGCGCTTGGGGGGGGGGTGCTGCTACTGCTCGAACAGCCAGGTCTTGAGCTTCTTCCTGAAGGAGAGGTGGTCTTGGGTCAGGCGCAGGTCGGTCGGGAGGGAGTTCCAGGTCTTGGCGGCCAGGTAGGAGAAGGACCTTCCTCCTGTTGTCGTTCTTCGAATGCGGGGGACGGCGGCGAGGGCGTGACTGGCTGATCGGAGATGGCGTTTGGGAGCGTAGAAGTTGATGCGGTTGTTGAGGTAGCTCGGGCCTTGATCGTGTAGGGCTTTGTGTGCGTGGGTGAGGAGACGGAAGGTGATTCTCTTGTTGACGGGGAGCCAATGCAGGTCTCTCAGATGTCCGGAGATGTGGCTGTGTCGTGGGATGTCGAGGACGAGTCTGGCTGAGGTGTTCTGGATCCGCTGGAGTCTCTTCTGGAGCTTGGCGGTGGTTCCGGCGTAGAGGGCGTTGCCATAGTCCAGTCGGCTGGAGACGAGGGCCTGGGTGACTGTCTTCCTGGTCTCAGTGGGGATCCACCGGAAGATCTTCCGTAGCATGCGCAGGATGTTGTAGCACGACGAGGAGACGGCACGACGAGGAGACTGCTTCAAGCAGGCGTAAGGATTTGACGCAGCAGCCTCGTAAAACTGACTCAGTGAAATCTTGTAGATTTCACTGTGTCAGTTTTACGGGGCTTTCCTATGAGGGAATGCCCACCCTGCGACAGAACGCCCACATGAAACCTGACGCAGATTTCATGTGGTGCAGGGCTTTACAACGTGACGCATCTGCCTAGATGCGTCATGTTGTAAATAGGTCGCAGGGATGCGCCACATTTCCGCGCCGTTGCGTCACGCAACGGCGGCGTAAACGTGGCGTAAGTCCGTCATAAATCTGCCCCTGGGTGTTTTAGGCATCCTTCGCTCGATTCTGAGCATTGTAATGCTGCCCCTTACCACCTGCTCAGAGTA
>NW_028241736.1:0-76389 GCF_964263255.1 Lissotriton vulgaris
ATTGCTTTTCCTTGACTATCTTGAAACTGCACGATAGCAGGCAGTATATTTTCTCTTTTCTCAACATTCCTGCTGCCAGAGGCCAGACGTCACTCTCCTTTTAAAAGGTGGCACCAAGACTCATGCTGCGCTTTTCATAGGGCTTGCACGATATTTGTGCCCGTTAGAGGTGCCCTTAGAAGGTGGCCAATCCTGAGTCAGATTCCTCTCAGGTACACTTGAAGGGGCTCGTTAGTCTTGTTTCAAGTGCCTCCAGCCTAGACAGATCTATACTTATATATTCAGCTTTAATGAAAATACGTGTGAAAAAGGGACTTAAAGTGCATGGCTATTTGCATAGAACAGTGGTGGCTCACAGCCTATCGATTGGAGGGATGGTGGGGAAAGCGTAAAATCGTTGGGGACGAAAGTCCTACAGTGCCACTTCAGTGAAAGCCTGATTCACGCTTCCCGTTCCCCTTGCCCAGCAGCCCCGACACCTCCTAATGAGCTGAGGTGTGTACAAAAAGAATTTGCATATTCCCAGGCAGACACTTGGAACTGCCCACCTTTTTGCTTTTCTGTGCTTTGAGCAGAGACTCTGAAGTTTGATCCTGTTTCCCTCACCGGCCTAGTTCTTGCCCTCTTTTTTAGAGGCTGCAAATACCTCTCAGGTCCTCACCCTCGCAATGATAGGGTCTTTGATCTGGTGCCTCTAACCCCCAGAGAGCCATATTCTAACTTACTCTGGTTTCTCTTCAAAACGAAAAAATCTTTCGCCTTTTACTAAAGATTTCCGTGGAGAGGAACATTTACGAGTTTATTCAATTTTTTTAAGCCTTACCACAGGTGAGGCTGTTTATCATTTGTTTAAAAGAAAAGCATTAGAAGTTGGGGAACATTTAGGAGTTGTCTGCTACTGTTATAAGGGAACATGAGCTTGGTGTTTTATTCCTGATCTCTCTGCTTGCTCATTTGCATAGACAGAGTGTAGGAGAGGTGCATCATGGGAAAGAGCTTGGGCAGTGCATGAGATTGCTTTTCCTTGACTATCTTGAAACTGCACGATAGCAGGCAGTGTATTTTCTCTTTTCTCAACATTCCTGCTGCCAGAGGCCAGACGTCACTCTCCTTTTAAAAGGTGGCACCAAGAGTCATGCTGCGCTTTTCATAGGGCTTGCCCGTTATTTGTGCCCGTTAGAGGTGCCCTTAGAGGGTGGCCAATCCTGAGTCAGATTCCTCTCAGGTACACTTGAAGGGGCTCGTTTGTCTTGTTTCATGTGCCTCCAGCCTAGACAGATCTATACTTATATATTCAGCTTTAATGAAAATACGTGTGAAAAAGGGACTTAAAGTGCATGGCTATTTGCATAGAACAGTGGTGGCTCACAGCCTATCGATTGGAGGGATGGTGGGGAAAGCGTAAAATCGTTGGGGCCGAAAGTCCTACAGTGCCACTTCAGTGAAAGCCTGATTCACGCTTCCCGTTCCCCTTGCCCAGCAGCCCCGACACCTCCTAATGAGCTGAGGTGTGTACAAAAAGAATTTGCATATTCCCAGGCAGACACTTGGAACTGCCCACCTTTTTGCTTTTCTGTGCTTTGAGCAGAGACTCTGAAGTTTGATCCTGTTTCCCTCACCGGCCTAGTTCTTGCCCTCTTTTTTAGAGGCTGCAAATACCTCTCAGGTCCTCACCCTCGCAATGATAGGGTCTTTGATCTGGTGCCTCTAACCCCCAGAGAGCCATATTCTAACTTACTCTGGTTTCTCTTCAAAACGAAAAAATCTTTCGCCTTTTACTAAAGATTTCCGTGGAGAGGAACATTTACGAGTTTATTCAATTTTTTTAAGCCTTACCACAGGTGAGGCTGTTTATCATTTGTTTAAAAGAAAAGCATTAGAAGTTGGGGAATATTTAGGAGTTGTCTGCTACTGTTATAAGGGAACATGAGCTTGGTGTTTTATTCCTGATCTCTCTGCTTGCTCATTTGCATAGACAGAGTGTAGGAGAGGTGCATCATGGGACAGAGCTTGGGCAGTGCATGAGATTGCTTTTCCTTGACTATCTTGAAACTGCACGATAGCAGGCAGTATATTTTCTCTTTTCTCAACATTCCTGCTGCCAGAGGCCAGACGTCACTCTCCTTTTAAAAGGTGGCACCAAGACTCATGCTGCGCTTTTCATAGGGCTTGCACGATATTTGTGCCCGTTAGAGGTGCCCTTAGAAGGTGGCCAATCCTGAGTCAGATTCCTCTCAGGTACACTTGAAGGGGCTCGTTAGTCTTGTTTCAAGTGCCTCCAGCCTAGACAGATCTATACTTATATATTCAGCTTTAATGAAAATACGTGTGAAAAAGGGACTTAAAGTGCATGGCTATTTGCATAGAACAGTGGTGGCTCACAGCCTATCGATTGGAGGGATGGTGGGGAAAGCGTAAAATCGTTGGGGACGAAAGTCCTACAGTGCCACTTCAGTGAAAGCCTGATTCACGCTTCCCGTTCCCCTTGCCCAGCAGTCCCGACACCTCCTAATGAGCTGAGGTGTGTACAAAAAGAATTTGCATATTCCCAGGCAGACACTTGGAACTGCCCACCTTTTTGCTTTTCTGTGCTTTGAGCAGAGACTCTGAAGTTTGATCCTGTTTCCCTCACCGGCCTAGTTCTTGCCCTCTTTTTTAGAGGCTGCAAATACCTCTCAGGTCCTCACCCTCGCAATGATAGGGTCTTTGATCTGGTGCCTCTAACCCCCAGAGAGCCATATTCTAACTTACTCTGGTTTCTCTTCAAAACGAAAAAATCTTTCGCCTTTTACTAAAGATTTCCGTGGAGAGGAACATTTACGAGTTTATTCAATTTTTTTAAGCCTTACCACAGGTGAGGCTGTTTATCATTTGTTTAAAAGAAAAGCATTAGAAGTTGGGGAATATTTAGGAGTTGTCTGCTACTGTTATAAGGGAACATGAGCTTGGTGTTTTATTCCTGATCTCTCTGCTTGCTCATTTGCATAGACAGAGTGTAGGAGAGGTGCATCATGGGACAGAGCTTGGGCAGTGCATGAGATTGCTTTTCCTTGACTATCTTGAAACTGCACGATAGCAGGCAGTATATTTTCTCTTTTCTCAACATTCCTGCTGCCAGAGGCCAGACGTCACTCTCCTTTTAAAAGGTGGCACCAAGACTCATGCTGCGCTTTTCATAGGGCTTGCACGATATTTGTGCCCGTTAGAGGTGCCCTTAGAAGGTGGCCAATCCTGAGTCAGATTCCTCTCAGGTACACTTGAAGGGGCTCGTTAGTCTTGTTTCAAGTGCCTCCAGCCTAGACAGATCTATACTTATATATTCAGCTTTAATGAAAATACGTGTGAAAAAGGGACTTAAAGTGCATGGCTATTTGCATAGAACAGTGGTGGCTCACAGCCTATCGATTGGAGGGATGGTGGGGAAAGCGTAAAATCGTTGGGGACGAAAGTCCTACAGTGCCACTTCAGTGAAAGCCTGATTCACGCTTCCCGTTCCCCTTGCCCAGCAGCCCCGACACCTCCTAATGAGCTGAGGTGTGTACAAAAAGAATTTGCATATTCCCAGGCAGACACTTGGAACTGCCCACCTTTTTGCTTTTCTGTGCTTTGAGCAGAGACTCTGAAGTTTGATCCTGTTTCCCTCACCGGCCTAGTTCTTGCCCTCTTTTTTAGAGGCTGCAAATACCTCTCAGGTCCTCACCCTCGCAATGATAGGGTCTTTGATCTGGTGCCTCTAACCCCCAGAGAGCCATATTCTAACTTACTCTGGTTTCTCTTCAAAACGAAAAAATCTTTCGCCTTTTACTAAAGATTTCCGTGGAGAGGAACATTTACGAGTTTATTCAATTTTTTTAAGCCTTACCACAGGTGAGGCTGTTTATCATTTGTTTAAAAGAAAAGCATTAGAAGTTGGGGAATATTTCAGGAGTTGTCTGCTACTGTTATAAGGGAACATGAGCTTGGTGTTTTATTCCTGATCTCTCTGCTTGCTCATTTGCATAGACAGAGTGTAGGAGAGGTGCATCATGGGACAGAGCTTGGGCAGTGCATGAGATTGCTTTTCCTTGACTATCTTGAAACTGCACGATAGCAGGCAGTATATTTTCTCTTTTCTCAACATTCCTGCTGCCAGAGGCCAGACGTCACTCTCCTTTTAAAAGGTGGCACCAAGACTCATGCTGCGCTTTTCATAGGGCTTGCACGATATTTGTGCCCGTTAGAGGTGCCCTTAGAAGGTGGCCAATCCTGAGTCAGATTCCTCTCAGGTACACTTGAAGGGGCTCGTTAGTCTTGTTTCAAGTGCCTCCAGCCTAGACAGATCTATACTTATATATTCAGCTTTAATGAAAATACGTGTGAAAAAGGGACTTAAAGTGCATGGCTATTTGCATAGAACAGTGGTGGCTCACAGCCTATCGATTGGAGGGATGGTGGGGAAAGCGTAAAATCGTTGGGGACGAAAGTCCTACAGTGCCACTTCAGTGAAAGCCTGATTCACGCTTCCCGTTCCCCTTGCCCAGCAGCCCCGACACCTCCTAATGAGCTGAGGTGTGTACAAAAAGAATTTGCATATTCCCAGGCAGACACTTGGAACTGCCCACCTTTTTGCTTTTCTGTGCTTTGAGCAGAGACTCTGAAGTTTGATCCTGTTTCCCTCACCGGCCTAGTTCTTGCCCTCTTTTTTAGAGGCTGCAAATACCTCTCAGGTCCTCACCCTCGCAATGATAGGGTCTTTGATCTGGTGCCTCTAACCCCCAGAGAGCCATATTCTAACTTACTCTGGTTTCTCTTCAAAACGAAAAAATCTTTCGCCTTTTACTAAAGATTTCCGTGGAGAGGAACATTTACGAGTTTATTCAATTTTTTTAAGCCTTACCACAGGTGAGGCTGTTTATCATTTGTTTAAAAGAAAAGCATTAGAAGTTGGGGAACATTTAGGAGTTGTCTGCTACTGTTATAAGGGAACATGAGCTTGGTGTTTTATTCCTGATCTCTCTGCTTGCTCATTTGCATAGACAGAGTGTAGGAGAGGTGCATCATGGGACAGAGCTTGGGCAGTGCATGAGATTGCTTTTCCTTGACTATCTTGAAACTGCACGATAGCAGGCAGTATATTTTCTCTTTTCTCAACATTCCTGCTGCCAGAGGCCAGACGTCACTCTCCTTTTAAAAGGTGGCACCAAGACTCATGCTGCGCTTTTCATAGGGCTTGCACGATATTTGTGCCCGTTAGAGGTGCCCTTAGAAGGTGGCCAATCCTGAGTCAGATTCCTCTCAGGTACACTTGAAGGGGCTCGTTAGTCTTGTTTCAAGTGCCTCCAGCCTAGACAGATCTATACTTATATATTCAGCTTTAATGAAAATACGTGTGAAAAAGGGACTTAAAGTGCATGGCTATTTGCATAGAACAGTGGTGGCTCACAGCCTATCGATTGGAGGGATGGTGGGGAAAGCGTAAAATCGTTGGGGACGAAAGTCCTACAGTGCCACTTCAGTGAAAGCCTGATTCACGCTTCCCGTTCCCCTTGCCCAGCAGCCCCGACACCTCCTAATGAGCTGAGGTGTGTACAAAAAGAATTTGCATATTCCCAGGCAGACACTTGGAACTGCCCACCTTTTTGCTTTTCTGTGCTTTGAGCAGAGACTCTGAAGTTTGATCCTGTTTCCCTCACCGGCCTAGTTCTTGCCCTCTTTTTTAGAGGCTGCAAATACCTCTCAGGTCCTCACCCTCGCAATGATAGGGTCTTTGATCTGGTGCCTCTAACCCCCAGAGAGCCATATTCTAACTTACTCTGGTTTCTCTTCAAAACAAAAAAATCTTTCGCCTTTTACTAAAGATTTCCGTGGAGAGGAACATTTACGAGTTTATTCAATTTTTTTAAGCCTTACCACAGGTGAGGCTGTTTATCATTTGTTTAAAAGAAAAGCATTAGAAGTTGGGGAACATTTAGGAGTTGTCTGCTACTGTTATAAGGGAACATGAGCTTGGTGTTTTATTCCTGATCTCTCTGCTTGCTCATTTGCATAGACAGAGTGTAGGAGAGGTGCATCATGGGAAAGAGCTTGGGCAGTGCATGAGATTGCTTTTCCTTGACTATCTTGAAACTGCACGATAGCAGGCAGTGTATTTTCTCTTTTCTCAACATTCCTGCTGCCAGAGGCCAGACGTCACTCTCCTTTTAAAAGGTGGCACCAAGAGTCATGCTGCGCTTTTCATAGGGCTTGCCCGTTATTTGTGCCTGTTGGGGTGCCCTTAGAGGGTGGCCAATCCTGAGTCAGATTCCTCTCAGGTACACTTGAAGGGGCTCGTTTGTCTTGTTTCATGTGCCTCCAGCCTAGACAGATCTATACTTATATATTCAGCTTTAATGAAAATACGTGTGAAAAAGGGACTTAAAGTGCATGGCTATTTGCATAGAACAGTGGTGGCTCACAGCCTATCGATTGGAGGGATGGTGGGGAAAGCGTAAAATCGTTGGGGACGAAAGTCCTACAGTGCCACTTCAGTGAAAGCCTGATTCACGCTTCCCGTTCCCCTTGCCCAGCAGCCCCGACACCTCCTAATGAGCTGAGGTGTGTACAAAAAGAATTTGCATATTCCCAGGCAGACACTTGGAACTGCCCACCTTTTTGCTTTTCTGTGCTTTGAGCAGAGACTCTGAAGTTTGATCCTGTTTCCCTCACCGGCCTAGTTCTTGCCCTCTTTTTTAGAGGCTGCAAATACCTCTCAGGTCCTCACCCTCGCAATGATAGGGTCTTTGATCTGGTGCCTCTAACCCCCAGAGAGCCATATTCTAACTTACTCTGGTTTCTCTTCAAAACGAAAAAATCTTTCGCCTTTTACTAAAGATTTCCGTGGAGAGGAACATTTACGAGTTTATTCAATTTTTTTAAGCCTTACCACAGGTGAGGCTGTTTATCATTTGTTTAAAAGAAAAGCATTAGAAGTTGGGGAATATTTAGGAGTTGTCTGCTACTGTTATAAGGGAACATGAGCTTGGTGTTTTATTCCTGATCTCTCTGCTTGCTCATTTGCATAGACAGAGTGTAGGAGAGGTGCATCATGGGACAGAGCTTGGGCAGTGCATGAGATTGCTTTTCCTTGACTATCTTGAAACTGCACGATAGCAGGCAGTATATTTTCTCTTTTCTCAACATTCCTGCTGCCAGAGGCCAGACGTCACTCTCCTTTTAAAAGGTGGCACCAAGAGTCATGCTGCGCTTTTCATAGGGCTTGCCCGTTATTTGTGCCCGTTAGAGGTGCCCTTAGAGGGTGGCCAATCCTGAGTCAGATTCCTCTCAGGTACACTTGAAGGGGCTCGTTTGTCTTGTTTCATGTGCCTCCAGCCTAGACAGATCTATACTTATATATTCAGCTTTAATGAAAATACGTGTGAAAAAGGGACTTAAAGTGCATGGCTATTTGCATAGAACAGTGGTGGCTCACAGCCTATCGATTGGAGGGATGGTGGGGAAAGCGTAAAATCGTTGGGGACGAAAGTCCTACAGTGCCACTTCAGTGAAAGCCTGATTCACGCTTCCCGTTCCCCTTGCCCAGCAGCCCCGACACCTCCTAATGAGCTGAGGTGTGTACAAAAAGAATTTGCATATTCCCAGGCAGACACTTGGAACTGCCCACCTTTTTGCTTTTCTGTGCTTTGAGCAGAGACTCTGAAGTTTGATCCTGTTTCCCTCACCGGCCTAGTTCTTGCCCTCTTTTTTAGAGGCTGCAAATACCTCTCAGGTCCTCACCCTCGCAATGATAGGGTCTTTGATCTGGTGCCTCTAACCCCCAGAGAGCCATATTCTAACTTACTCTGGTTTCTCTTCAAAACGAAAAAATCTTTCGCCTTTTACTAAAGATTTCCGTGGAGAGGAACATTTACGAGTTTATTCAATTTTTTTAAGCCTTACCACAGGTGAGGCTGTTTATCATTTGTTTAAAAGAAAAGCATTAGAAGTTGGGGAATATTTCAGGAGTTGTCTGCTACTGTTATAAGGGAACATGAGCTTGGTGTTTTATTCCTGATCTCTCTGCTTGCTCATTTGCATAGACAGAGTGTAGGAGAGGTGCATCATGGGACAGAGCTTGGGCAGTGCATGAGATTGCTTTTCCTTGACTATCTTGAAACTGCACGATAGCAGGCAGTATATTTTCTCTTTTCTCAACATTCCTGCTGCCAGAGGCCAGACGTCACTCTCCTTTTAAAAGGTGGCACCAAGACTCATGCTGCGCTTTTCATAGGGCTTGCACGATATTTGTGCCCGTTAGAGGTGCCCTTAGAAGGTGGCCAATCCTGAGTCAGATTCCTCTCAGGTACACTTGAAGGGGCTCGTTAGTCTTGTTTCAAGTGCCTCCAGCCTAGACAGATCTATACTTATATATTCAGCTTTAATGAAAATACGTGTGAAAAAGGGACTTAAAGTGCATGGCTATTTGCATAGAACAGTGGTGGCTCACAGCCTATCGATTGGAGGGATGGTGGGGAAAGCGTAAAATCGTTGGGGACGAAAGTCCTACAGTGCCACTTCAGTGAAAGCCTGATTCACGCTTCCCGTTCCCCTTGCCCAGCAGCCCCGACACCTCCTAATGAGCTGAGGTGTGTACAAAAAGAATTTGCATATTCCCAGGCAGACACTTGGAACTGCCCACCTTTTTGCTTTTCTGTGCTTTGAGCAGAGACTCTGAAGTTTGATCCTGTTTCCCTCACCGGCCTAGTTCTTGCCCTCTTTTTTAGAGGCTGCAAATACCTCTCAGGTCCTCACCCTCGCAATGATAGGGTCTTTGATCTGGTGCCTCTAACCCCCAGAGAGCCATATTCTAACTTACTCTGGTTTCTCTTCAAAACGAAAAAATCTTTCGCCTTTTACTAAAGATTTCCGTGGAGAGGAACATTTACGAGTTTATTCAATTTTTTTAAGCCTTACCACAGGTGAGGCTGTTTATCATTTGTTTAAAAGAAAAGCATTAGAAGTTGGGGAATATTTCAGGAGTTGTCTGCTACTGTTATAAGGGAACATGAGCTTGGTGTTTTATTCCTGATCTCTCTGCTTGCTCATTTGCATAGACAGAGTGTAGGAGAGGTGCATCATGGGACAGAGCTTGGGCAGTGCATGAGATTGCTTTTCCTTGACTATCTTGAAACTGCACGATAGCAGGCAGTATATTTTCTCTTTTCTCAACATTCCTGCTGCCAGAGGCCAGACGTCACTCTCCTTTTAAAAGGTGGCACCAAGACTCATGCTGCGCTTTTCATAGGGCTTGCACGATATTTGTGCCCGTTAGAGGTGCCCTTAGAAGGTGGCCAATCCTGAGTCAGATTCCTCTCAGGTACACTTGAAGGGGCTCGTTAGTCTTGTTTCAAGTGCCTCCAGCCTAGACAGATCTATACTTATATATTCAGCTTTAATGAAAATACGTGTGAAAAAGGGACTTAAAGTGCATGGCTATTTGCATAGAACAGTGGTGGCTCACAGCCTATCGATTGGAGGGATGGTGGGGAAAGCGTAAAATCGTTGGGGACGAAAGTCCTACAGTGCCACTTCAGTGAAAGCCTGATTCACGCTTCCCGTTCCCCTTGCCCAGCAGCCCCGACACCTCCTAATGAGCTGAGGTGTGTACAAAAAGAATTTGCATATTCCCAGGCAGACACTTGGAACTGCCCACCTTTTTGCTTTTCTGTGCTTTGAGCAGAGACTCTGAAGTTTGATCCTGTTTCCCTCACCGGCCTAGTTCTTGCCCTCTTTTTTAGAGGCTGCAAATACCTCTCAGGTCCTCACCCTCGCAATGATAGGGTCTTTGATCTGGTGCCTCTAACCCCCAGAGAGCCATATTCTAACTTACTCTGGTTTCTCTTCAAAACGAAAAAATCTTTCGCCTTTTACTAAAGATTTCCGTGGAGAGGAACATTTACGAGTTTATTCAATTTTTTTAAGCCTTACCACAGGTGAGGCTGTTTATCATTTGTTTAAAAGAAAAGCATTAGAAGTTGGGGAATATTTAGGAGTTGTCTGCTACTGTTATAAGGGAACATGAGCTTGGTGTTTTATTCCTGATCTCTCTGCTTGCTCATTTGCATAGACAGAGTGTAGGAGAGGTGCATCATGGGACAGAGCTTGGGCAGTGCATGAGATTGCTTTTCCTTGACTATCTTGAAACTGCACGATAGCAGGCAGTATATTTTCTCTTTTCTCAACATTCCTGCTGCCAGAGGCCAGACGTCACTCTCCTTTTAAAAGGTGGCACCAAGACTCATGCTGCGCTTTTCATAGGGCTTGCACGATATTTGTGCCCGTTAGAGGTGCCCTTAGAAGGTGGCCAATCCTGAGTCAGATTCCTCTCAGGTACACTTGAAGGGGCTCGTTAGTCTTGTTTCAAGTGCCTCCAGCCTAGACAGATCTATACTTATATATTCAGCTTTAATGAAAATACGTGTGAAAAAGGGACTTAAAGTGCATGGCTATTTGCATAGAACAGTGGTGGCTCACAGCCTATCGATTGGAGGGATGGTGGGGAAAGCGTAAAATCGTTGGGGACGAAAGTCCTACAGTGCCACTTCAGTGAAAGCCTGATTCACGCTTCCCGTTCCCCTTGCCCAGCAGCCCCGACACCTCCTAATGAGCTGAGGTGTGTACAAAAAGAATTTGCATATTCCCAGGCAGACACTTGGAACTGCCCACCTTTTTGCTTTTCTGTGCTTTGAGCAGAGACTCTGAAGTTTGATCCTGTTTCCCTCACCGGCCTAGTTCTTGCCCTCTTTTTTAGAGGCTGCAAATACCTCTCAGGTCCTCACCCTCGCAATGATAGGGTCTTTGATCTGGTGCCTCTAACCCCCAGAGAGCCATATTCTAACTTACTCTGGTTTCTCTTCAAAACGAAAAAATCTTTCGCCTTTTACTAAAGATTTCCGTGGAGAGGAACATTTACGAGTTTATTCAATTTTTTTAAGCCTTACCACAGGTGAGGCTGTTTATCATTTGTTTAAAAGAAAAGCATTAGAAGTTGGGGAATATTTAGGAGTTGTCTGCTACTGTTATAAGGGAACATGAGCTTGGTGTTTTATTCCTGATCTCTCTGCTTGCTCATTTGCATAGACAGAGTGTAGGAGAGGTGCATCATGGGACAGAGCTTGGGCAGTGCATGAGATTGCTTTTCCTTGACTATCTTGAAACTGCACGATAGCAGGCAGTATATTTTCTCTTTTCTCAACATTCCTGCTGCCAGAGGCCAGACGTCACTCTCCTTTTAAAAGGTGGCACCAAGACTCATGCTGCGCTTTTCATAGGGCTTGCACGATATTTGTGCCCGTTAGAGGTGCCCTTAGAAGGTGGCCAATCCTGAGTCAGATTCCTCTCAGGTACACTTGAAGGGGCTCGTTAGTCTTGTTTCAAGTGCCTCCAGCCTAGACAGATCTATACTTATATATTCAGCTTTAATGAAAATACGTGTGAAAAAGGGACTTAAAGTGCATGGCTATTTGCATAGAACAGTGGTGGCTCACAGCCTATCGATTGGAGGGATGGTGGGGAAAGCGTAAAATCGTTGGGGACGAAAGTCCTACAGTGCCACTTCAGTGAAAGCCTGATTCACGCTTCCCGTTCCCCTTGCCCAGCAGCCCCGACACCTCCTAATGAGCTGAGGTGTGTACAAAAAGAATTTGCATATTCCCAGGCAGACACTTGGAACTGCCCACCTTTTTGCTTTTCTGTGCTTTGAGCAGAGACTCTGAAGTTTGATCCTGTTTCCCTCACCGGCCTAGTTCTTGCCCTCTTTTTTAGAGGCTGCAAATACCTCTCAGGTCCTCACCCTCGCAATGATAGGGTCTTTGATCTGGTGCCTCTAACCCCCAGAGAGCCATATTCTAACTTACTCTGGTTTCTCTTCAAAACGAAAAAATCTTTCGCCTTTTACTAAAGATTTCCGTGGAGAGGAACATTTACGAGTTTATTCAATTTTTTTAAGCCTTACCACAGGTGAGGCTGTTTATCATTTGTTTAAAAGAAAAGCATTAGAAGTTGGGGAATATTTAGGAGTTGTCTGCTACTGTTATAAGGGAACATGAGCTTGGTGTTTTATTCCTGATCTCTCTGCTTGCTCATTTGCATAGACAGAGTGTAGGAGAGGTGCATCATGGGACAGAGCTTGGGCAGTGCATGAGATTGCTTTTCCTTGACTATCTTGAAACTGCACGATAGCAGGCAGTATATTTTCTCTTTTCTCAACATTCCTGCTGCCAGAGGCCAGACGTCACTCTCCTTTTAAAAGGTGGCACCAAGACTCATGCTGCGCTTTTCATAGGGCTTGCACGATATTTGTGCCCGTTAGAGGTGCCCTTAGAAGGTGGCCAATCCTGAGTCAGATTCCTCTCAGGTACACTTGAAGGGGCTCGTTAGTCTTGTTTCAAGTGCCTCCAGCCTAGACAGATCTATACTTATATATTCAGCTTTAATGAAAATACGTGTGAAAAAGGGACTTAAAGTGCATGGCTATTTGCATAGAACAGTGGTGGCTCACAGCCTATCGATTGGAGGGATGGTGGGGAAAGCGTAAAATCGTTGGGGACGAAAGTCCTACAGTGCCACTTCAGTGAAAGCCTGATTCACGCTTCCCGTTCCCCTTGCCCAGCAGCCCCGACACCTCCTAATGAGCTGAGGTGTGTACAAAAAGAATTTGCATATTCCCAGGCAGACACTTGGAACTGCCCACCTTTTTGCTTTTCTGTGCTTTGAGCAGAGACTCTGAAGTTTGATCCTGTTTCCCTCACCGGCCTAGTTCTTGCCCTCTTTTTTAGAGGCTGCAAATACCTCTCAGGTCCTCACCCTCGCAATGATAGGGTCTTTGATCTGGTGCCTCTAACCCCCAGAGAGCCATATTCTAACTTACTCTGGTTTCTCTTCAAAACGAAAAAATCTTTCGCCTTTTACTAAAGATTTCCGTGGAGAGGAACATTTACGAGTTTATTCAATTTTTTTAAGCCTTACCACAGGTGAGGCTGTTTATCATTTGTTTAAAAGAAAAGCATTAGAAGTTGGGGAACATTTAGGAGTTGTCTGCTACTGTTATAAGGGAACATGAGCTTGGTGTTTTATTCCTGATCTCTCTGCTTGCTCATTTGCATAGACAGAGTGTAGGAGAGGTGCATCATGGGAAAGAGCTTGGGCAGTGCATGAGATTGCTTTTCCTTGACTATCTTGAAACTGCACGATAGCAGGCAGTGTATTTTCTCTTTTCTCAACATTCCTGCTGCCAGAGGCCAGACGTCACTCTCCTTTTAAAAGGTGGCACCAAGAGTCATGCTGCGCTTTTCATAGGGCTTGCCCGTTATTTGTGCCCGTTAGAGGTGCCCTTAGAGGGTGGCCAATCCTGAGTCAGATTCCTCTCAGGTACACTTGAAGGGGCTCGTTTGTCTTGTTTCATGTGCCTCCAGCCTAGACAGATCTATACTTATATATTCAGCTTTAATGAAAATACGTGTGAAAAAGGGACTTAAAGTGCATGGCTATTTGCATAGAACAGTGGTGGCTCACAGCCTATCGATTGGAGGGATGGTGGGGAAAGCGTAAAATCGTTGGGGCCGAAAGTCCTACAGTGCCACTTCAGTGAAAGCCTGATTCACGCTTCCCGTTCCCCTTGCCCAGCAGCCCCGACACCTCCTAATGAGCTGAGGTGTGTACAAAAAGAATTTGCATATTCCCAGGCAGACACTTGGAACTGCCCACCTTTTTGCTTTTCTGTGCTTTGAGCAGAGACTCTGAAGTTTGATCCTGTTTCCCTCACCGGCCTAGTTCTTGCCCTCTTTTTTAGAGGCTGCAAATACCTCTCAGGTCCTCACCCTCGCAATGATAGGGTCTTTGATCTGGTGCCTCTAACCCCCAGAGAGCCATATTCTAACTTACTCTGGTTTCTCTTCAAAACGAAAAAATCTTTCGCCTTTTACTAAAGATTTCCGTGGAGAGGAACATTTACGAGTTTATTCAATTTTTTTAAGCCTTACCACAGGTGAGGCTGTTTATCATTTGTTTAAAAGAAAAGCATTAGAAGTTGGGGAATATTTAGGAGTTGTCTGCTACTGTTATAAGGGAACATGAGCTTGGTGTTTTATTCCTGATCTCTCTGCTTGCTCATTTGCATAGACAGAGTGTAGGAGAGGTGCATCATGGGACAGAGCTTGGGCAGTGCATGAGATTGCTTTTCCTTGACTATCTTGAAACTGCACGATAGCAGGCAGTATATTTTCTCTTTTCTCAACATTCCTGCTGCCAGAGGCCAGACGTCACTCTCCTTTTAAAAGGTGGCACCAAGACTCATGCTGCGCTTTTCATAGGGCTTGCACGATATTTGTGCCCGTTAGAGGTGCCCTTAGAAGGTGGCCAATCCTGAGTCAGATTCCTCTCAGGTACACTTGAAGGGGCTCGTTAGTCTTGTTTCAAGTGCCTCCAGCCTAGACAGATCTATACTTATATATTCAGCTTTAATGAAAATACGTGTGAAAAAGGGACTTAAAGTGCATGGCTATTTGCATAGAACAGTGGTGGCTCACAGCCTATCGATTGGAGGGATGGTGGGGAAAGCGTAAAATCGTTGGGGACGAAAGTCCTACAGTGCCACTTCAGTGAAAGCCTGATTCACGCTTCCCGTTCCCCTTGCCCAGCAGTCCCGACACCTCCTAATGAGCTGAGGTGTGTACAAAAAGAATTTGCATATTCCCAGGCAGACACTTGGAACTGCCCACCTTTTTGCTTTTCTGTGCTTTGAGCAGAGACTCTGAAGTTTGATCCTGTTTCCCTCACCGGCCTAGTTCTTGCCCTCTTTTTTAGAGGCTGCAAATACCTCTCAGGTCCTCACCCTCGCAATGATAGGGTCTTTGATCTGGTGCCTCTAACCCCCAGAGAGCCATATTCTAACTTACTCTGGTTTCTCTTCAAAACGAAAAAATCTTTCGCCTTTTACTAAAGATTTCCGTGGAGAGGAACATTTACGAGTTTATTCAATTTTTTTAAGCCTTACCACAGGTGAGGCTGTTTATCATTTGTTTAAAAGAAAAGCATTAGAAGTTGGGGAATATTTAGGAGTTGTCTGCTACTGTTATAAGGGAACATGAGCTTGGTGTTTTATTCCTGATCTCTCTGCTTGCTCATTTGCATAGACAGAGTGTAGGAGAGGTGCATCATGGGACAGAGCTTGGGCAGTGCATGAGATTGCTTTTCCTTGACTATCTTGAAACTGCACGATAGCAGGCAGTATATTTTCTCTTTTCTCAACATTCCTGCTGCCAGAGGCCAGACGTCACTCTCCTTTTAAAAGGTGGCACCAAGACTCATGCTGCGCTTTTCATAGGGCTTGCACGATATTTGTGCCCGTTAGAGGTGCCCTTAGAAGGTGGCCAATCCTGAGTCAGATTCCTCTCAGGTACACTTGAAGGGGCTCGTTAGTCTTGTTTCAAGTGCCTCCAGCCTAGACAGATCTATACTTATATATTCAGCTTTAATGAAAATACGTGTGAAAAAGGGACTTAAAGTGCATGGCTATTTGCATAGAACAGTGGTGGCTCACAGCCTATCGATTGGAGGGATGGTGGGGAAAGCGTAAAATCGTTGGGGACGAAAGTCCTACAGTGCCACTTCAGTGAAAGCCTGATTCACGCTTCCCGTTCCCCTTGCCCAGCAGCCCCGACACCTCCTAATGAGCTGAGGTGTGTACAAAAAGAATTTGCATATTCCCAGGCAGACACTTGGAACTGCCCACCTTTTTGCTTTTCTGTGCTTTGAGCAGAGACTCTGAAGTTTGATCCTGTTTCCCTCACCGGCCTAGTTCTTGCCCTCTTTTTTAGAGGCTGCAAATACCTCTCAGGTCCTCACCCTCGCAATGATAGGGTCTTTGATCTGGTGCCTCTAACCCCCAGAGAGCCATATTCTAACTTACTCTGGTTTCTCTTCAAAACGAAAAAATCTTTCGCCTTTTACTAAAGATTTCCGTGGAGAGGAACATTTACGAGTTTATTCAATTTTTTTAAGCCTTACCACAGGTGAGGCTGTTTATCATTTGTTTAAAAGAAAAGCATTAGAAGTTGGGGAATATTTCAGGAGTTGTCTGCTACTGTTATAAGGGAACATGAGCTTGGTGTTTTATTCCTGATCTCTCTGCTTGCTCATTTGCATAGACAGAGTGTAGGAGAGGTGCATCATGGGACAGAGCTTGGGCAGTGCATGAGATTGCTTTTCCTTGACTATCTTGAAACTGCACGATAGCAGGCAGTATATTTTCTCTTTTCTCAACATTCCTGCTGCCAGAGGCCAGACGTCACTCTCCTTTTAAAAGGTGGCACCAAGACTCATGCTGCGCTTTTCATAGGGCTTGCACGATATTTGTGCCCGTTAGAGGTGCCCTTAGAAGGTGGCCAATCCTGAGTCAGATTCCTCTCAGGTACACTTGAAGGGGCTCGTTAGTCTTGTTTCAAGTGCCTCCAGCCTAGACAGATCTATACTTATATATTCAGCTTTAATGAAAATACGTGTGAAAAAGGGACTTAAAGTGCATGGCTATTTGCATAGAACAGTGGTGGCTCACAGCCTATCGATTGGAGGGATGGTGGGGAAAGCGTAAAATCGTTGGGGACGAAAGTCCTACAGTGCCACTTCAGTGAAAGCCTGATTCACGCTTCCCGTTCCCCTTGCCCAGCAGCCCCGACACCTCCTAATGAGCTGAGGTGTGTACAAAAAGAATTTGCATATTCCCAGGCAGACACTTGGAACTGCCCACCTTTTTGCTTTTCTGTGCTTTGAGCAGAGACTCTGAAGTTTGATCCTGTTTCCCTCACCGGCCTAGTTCTTGCCCTCTTTTTTAGAGGCTGCAAATACCTCTCAGGTCCTCACCCTCGCAATGATAGGGTCTTTGATCTGGTGCCTCTAACCCCCAGAGAGCCATATTCTAACTTACTCTGGTTTCTCTTCAAAACGAAAAAATCTTTCGCCTTTTACTAAAGATTTCCGTGGAGAGGAACATTTACGAGTTTATTCAATTTTTTTAAGCCTTACCACAGGTGAGGCTGTTTATCATTTGTTTAAAAGAAAAGCATTAGAAGTTGGGGAACATTTAGGAGTTGTCTGCTACTGTTATAAGGGAACATGAGCTTGGTGTTTTATTCCTGATCTCTCTGCTTGCTCATTTGCATAGACAGAGTGTAGGAGAGGTGCATCATGGGACAGAGCTTGGGCAGTGCATGAGATTGCTTTTCCTTGACTATCTTGAAACTGCACGATAGCAGGCAGTATATTTTCTCTTTTCTCAACATTCCTGCTGCCAGAGGCCAGACGTCACTCTCCTTTTAAAAGGTGGCACCAAGACTCATGCTGCGCTTTTCATAGGGCTTGCACGATATTTGTGCCCGTTAGAGGTGCCCTTAGAAGGTGGCCAATCCTGAGTCAGATTCCTCTCAGGTACACTTGAAGGGGCTCGTTAGTCTTGTTTCAAGTGCCTCCAGCCTAGACAGATCTATACTTATATATTCAGCTTTAATGAAAATACGTGTGAAAAAGGGACTTAAAGTGCATGGCTATTTGCATAGAACAGTGGTGGCTCACAGCCTATCGATTGGAGGGATGGTGGGGAAAGCGTAAAATCGTTGGGGACGAAAGTCCTACAGTGCCACTTCAGTGAAAGCCTGATTCACGCTTCCCGTTCCCCTTGCCCAGCAGCCCCGACACCTCCTAATGAGCTGAGGTGTGTACAAAAAGAATTTGCATATTCCCAGGCAGACACTTGGAACTGCCCACCTTTTTGCTTTTCTGTGCTTTGAGCAGAGACTCTGAAGTTTGATCCTGTTTCCCTCACCGGCCTAGTTCTTGCCCTCTTTTTTAGAGGCTGCAAATACCTCTCAGGTCCTCACCCTCGCAATGATAGGGTCTTTGATCTGGTGCCTCTAACCCCCAGAGAGCCATATTCTAACTTACTCTGGTTTCTCTTCAAAACAAAAAAATCTTTCGCCTTTTACTAAAGATTTCCGTGGAGAGGAACATTTACGAGTTTATTCAATTTTTTTAAGCCTTACCACAGGTGAGGCTGTTTATCATTTGTTTAAAAGAAAAGCATTAGAAGTTGGGGAACATTTAGGAGTTGTCTGCTACTGTTATAAGGGAACATGAGCTTGGTGTTTTATTCCTGATCTCTCTGCTTGCTCATTTGCATAGACAGAGTGTAGGAGAGGTGCATCATGGGAAAGAGCTTGGGCAGTGCATGAGATTGCTTTTCCTTGACTATCTTGAAACTGCACGATAGCAGGCAGTGTATTTTCTCTTTTCTCAACATTCCTGCTGCCAGAGGCCAGACGTCACTCTCCTTTTAAAAGGTGGCACCAAGAGTCATGCTGCGCTTTTCATAGGGCTTGCCCGTTATTTGTGCCTGTTGGGGTGCCCTTAGAGGGTGGCCAATCCTGAGTCAGATTCCTCTCAGGTACACTTGAAGGGGCTCGTTTGTCTTGTTTCATGTGCCTCCAGCCTAGACAGATCTATACTTATATATTCAGCTTTAATGAAAATACGTGTGAAAAAGGGACTTAAAGTGCATGGCTATTTGCATAGAACAGTGGTGGCTCACAGCCTATCGATTGGAGGGATGGTGGGGAAAGCGTAAAATCGTTGGGGACGAAAGTCCTACAGTGCCACTTCAGTGAAAGCCTGATTCACGCTTCCCGTTCCCCTTGCCCAGCAGCCCCGACACCTCCTAATGAGCTGAGGTGTGTACAAAAAGAATTTGCATATTCCCAGGCAGACACTTGGAACTGCCCACCTTTTTGCTTTTCTGTGCTTTGAGCAGAGACTCTGAAGTTTGATCCTGTTTCCCTCACCGGCCTAGTTCTTGCCCTCTTTTTTAGAGGCTGCAAATACCTCTCAGGTCCTCACCCTCGCAATGATAGGGTCTTTGATCTGGTGCCTCTAACCCCCAGAGAGCCATATTCTAACTTACTCTGGTTTCTCTTCAAAACGAAAAAATCTTTCGCCTTTTACTAAAGATTTCCGTGGAGAGGAACATTTACGAGTTTATTCAATTTTTTTAAGCCTTACCACAGGTGAGGCTGTTTATCATTTGTTTAAAAGAAAAGCATTAGAAGTTGGGGAATATTTAGGAGTTGTCTGCTACTGTTATAAGGGAACATGAGCTTGGTGTTTTATTCCTGATCTCTCTGCTTGCTCATTTGCATAGACAGAGTGTAGGAGAGGTGCATCATGGGACAGAGCTTGGGCAGTGCATGAGATTGCTTTTCCTTGACTATCTTGAAACTGCACGATAGCAGGCAGTATATTTTCTCTTTTCTCAACATTCCTGCTGCCAGAGGCCAGACGTCACTCTCCTTTTAAAAGGTGGCACCAAGACTCATGCTGCGCTTTTCATAGGGCTTGCACGATATTTGTGCCCGTTAGAGGTGCCCTTAGAAGGTGGCCAATCCTGAGTCAGATTCCTCTCAGGTACACTTGAAGGGGCTCGTTAGTCTTGTTTCAAGTGCCTCCAGCCTAGACAGATCTATACTTATATATTCAGCTTTAATGAAAATACGTGTGAAAAAGGGACTTAAAGTGCATGGCTATTTGCATAGAACAGTGGTGGCTCACAGCCTATCGATTGGAGGGATGGTGGGGAAAGCGTAAAATCGTTGGGGACGAAAGTCCTACAGTGCCACTTCAGTGAAAGCCTGATTCACGCTTCCCGTTCCCCTTGCCCAGCAGCCCCGACACCTCCTAATGAGCTGAGGTGTGTACAAAAAGAATTTGCATATTCCCAGGCAGACACTTGGAACTGCCCACCTTTTTGCTTTTCTGTGCTTTGAGCAGAGACTCTGAAGTTTGATCCTGTTTCCCTCACCGGCCTAGTTCTTGCCCTCTTTTTTAGAGGCTGCAAATACCTCTCAGGTCCTCACCCTCGCAATGATAGGGTCTTTGATCTGGTGCCTCTAACCCCCAGAGAGCCATATTCTAACTTACTCTGGTTTCTCTTCAAAACGAAAAAATCTTTCGCCTTTTACTAAAGATTTCCGTGGAGAGGAACATTTACGAGTTTATTCAATTTTTTTAAGCCTTACCACAGGTGAGGCTGTTTATCATTTGTTTAAAAGAAAAGCATTAGAAGTTGGGGAATATTTCAGGAGTTGTCTGCTACTGTTATAAGGGAACATGAGCTTGGTGTTTTATTCCTGATCTCTCTGCTTGCTCATTTGCATAGACAGAGTGTAGGAGAGGTGCATCATGGGACAGAGCTTGGGCAGTGCATGAGATTGCTTTTCCTTGACTATCTTGAAACTGCACGATAGCAGGCAGTATATTTTCTCTTTTCTCAACATTCCTGCTGCCAGAGGCCAGACGTCACTCTCCTTTTAAAAGGTGGCACCAAGACTCATGCTGCGCTTTTCATAGGGCTTGCACGATATTTGTGCCCGTTAGAGGTGCCCTTAGAAGGTGGCCAATCCTGAGTCAGATTCCTCTCAGGTACACTTGAAGGGGCTCGTTAGTCTTGTTTCAAGTGCCTCCAGCCTAGACAGATCTATACTTATATATTCAGCTTTAATGAAAATACGTGTGAAAAAGGGACTTAAAGTGCATGGCTATTTGCATAGAACAGTGGTGGCTCACAGCCTATCGATTGGAGGGATGGTGGGGAAAGCGTAAAATCGTTGGGGACGAAAGTCCTACAGTGCCACTTCAGTGAAAGCCTGATTCACGCTTCCCGTTCCCCTTGCCCAGCAGCCCCGACACCTCCTAATGAGCTGAGGTGTGTACAAAAAGAATTTGCATATTCCCAGGCAGACACTTGGAACTGCCCACCTTTTTGCTTTTCTGTGCTTTGAGCAGAGACTCTGAAGTTTGATCCTGTTTCCCTCACCGGCCTAGTTCTTGCCCTCTTTTTTAGAGGCTGCAAATACCTCTCAGGTCCTCACCCTCGCAATGATAGGGTCTTTGATCTGGTGCCTCTAACCCCCAGAGAGCCATATTCTAACTTACTCTGGTTTCTCTTCAAAACGAAAAAATCTTTCGCCTTTTACTAAAGATTTCCGTGGAGAGGAACATTTACGAGTTTATTCAATTTTTTTAAGCCTTACCACAGGTGAGGCTGTTTATCATTTGTTTAAAAGAAAAGCATTAGAAGTTGGGGAACATTTAGGAGTTGTCTGCTACTGTTATAAGGGAACATGAGCTTGGTGTTTTATTCCTGATCTCTCTGCTTGCTCATTTGCATAGACAGAGTGTAGGAGAGGTGCATCATGGGACAGAGCTTGGGCAGTGCATGAGATTGCTTTTCCTTGACTATCTTGAAACTGCACGATAGCAGGCAGTATATTTTCTCTTTTCTCAACATTCCTGCTGCCAGAGGCCAGACGTCACTCTCCTTTTAAAAGGTGGCACCAAGACTCATGCTGCGCTTTTCATAGGGCTTGCACGATATTTGTGCCCGTTAGAGGTGCCCTTAGAAGGTGGCCAATCCTGAGTCAGATTCCTCTCAGGTACACTTGAAGGGGCTCGTTAGTCTTGTTTCAAGTGCCTCCAGCCTAGACAGATCTATACTTATATATTCAGCTTTAATGAAAATACGTGTGAAAAAGGGACTTAAAGTGCATGGCTATTTGCATAGAACAGTGGTGGCTCACAGCCTATCGATTGGAGGGATGGTGGGGAAAGCGTAAAATCGTTGGGGACGAAAGTCCTACAGTGCCACTTCAGTGAAAGCCTGATTCACGCTTCCCGTTCCCCTTGCCCAGCAGCCCCGACACCTCCTAATGAGCTGAGGTGTGTACAAAAAGAATTTGCATATTCCCAGGCAGACACTTGGAACTGCCCACCTTTTTGCTTTTCTGTGCTTTGAGCAGAGACTCTGAAGTTTGATCCTGTTTCCCTCACCGGCCTAGTTCTTGCCCTCTTTTTTAGAGGCTGCAAATACCTCTCAGGTCCTCACCCTCGCAATGATAGGGTCTTTGATCTGGTGCCTCTAACCCCCAGAGAGCCATATTCTAACTTACTCTGGTTTCTCTTCAAAACGAAAAAATCTTTCGCCTTTTACTAAAGATTTCCGTGGAGAGGAACATTTACGAGTTTATTCAATTTTTTTAAGCCTTACCACAGGTGAGGCTGTTTATCATTTGTTTAAAAGAAAAGCATTAGAAGTTGGGGAATATTTCAGGAGTTGTCTGCTACTGTTATAAGGGAACATGAGCTTGGTGTTTTATTCCTGATCTCTCTGCTTGCTCATTTGCATAGACAGAGTGTAGGAGAGGTGCATCATGGGACAGAGCTTGGGCAGTGCATGAGATTGCTTTTCCTTGACTATCTTGAAACTGCACGATAGCAGGCAGTATATTTTCTCTTTTCTCAACATTCCTGCTGCCAGAGGCCAGACGTCACTCTCCTTTTAAAAGGTGGCACCAAGACTCATGCTGCGCTTTTCATAGGGCTTGCACGATATTTGTGCCCGTTAGAGGTGCCCTTAGAAGGTGGCCAATCCTGAGTCAGATTCCTCTCAGGTACACTTGAAGGGGCTCGTTAGTCTTGTTTCAAGTGCCTCCAGCCTAGACAGATCTATACTTATATATTCAGCTTTAATGAAAATACGTGTGAAAAAGGGACTTAAAGTGCATGGCTATTTGCATAGAACAGTGGTGGCTCACAGCCTATCGATTGGAGGGATGGTGGGGAAAGCGTAAAATCGTTGGGGACGAAAGTCCTACAGTGCCACTTCAGTGAAAGCCTGATTCACGCTTCCCGTTCCCCTTGCCCAGCAGCCCCGACACCTCCTAATGAGCTGAGGTGTGTACAAAAAGAATTTGCATATTCCCAGGCAGACACTTGGAACTGCCCACCTTTTTGCTTTTCTGTGCTTTGAGCAGAGACTCTGAAGTTTGATCCTGTTTCCCTCACCGGCCTAGTTCTTGCCCTCTTTTTTAGAGGCTGCAAATACCTCTCAGGTCCTCACCCTCGCAATGATAGGGTCTTTGATCTGGTGCCTCTAACCCCCAGAGAGCCATATTCTAACTTACTCTGGTTTCTCTTCAAAACGAAAAAATCTTTCGCCTTTTACTAAAGATTTCCGTGGAGAGGAACATTTACGAGTTTATTCAATTTTTTTAAGCCTTACCACAGGTGAGGCTGTTTATCATTTGTTTAAAAGAAAAGCATTAGAAGTTGGGGAACATTTAGGAGTTGTCTGCTACTGTTATAAGGGAACATGAGCTTGGTGTTTTATTCCTGATCTCTCTGCTTGCTCATTTGCATAGACAGAGTGTAGGAGAGGTGCATCATGGGAAAGAGCTTGGGCAGTGCATGAGATTGCTTTTCCTTGACTATCTTGAAACTGCACGATAGCAGGCAGTGTATTTTCTCTTTTCTCAACATTCCTGCTGCCAGAGGCCAGACGTCACTCTCCTTTTAAAAGGTGGCACCAAGAGTCATGCTGCGCTTTTCATAGGGCTTGCACGATATTTGTGCCCGTTAGAGGTGCCCTTAGAAGGTGGCCAATCCTGAGTCAGATTCCTCTCAGGTACACTTGAAGGGGCTCGTTAGTCTTGTTTCAAGTGCCTCCAGCCTAGACAGATCTATACTTATATATTCAGCTTTAATGAAAATACGTGTGAAAAAGGGACTTAAAGTGCATGGCTATTTGCATAGAACAGTGGTGGCTCACAGCCTATCGATTGGAGGGATGGTGGGGAAAGCGTAAAATCGTTGGGGACGAAAGTCCTACAGTGCCACTTCAGTGAAAGCCTGATTCACGCTTCCCGTTCCCCTTGCCCAGCAGCCCCGACACCTCCTAATGAGCTGAGGTGTGTACAAAAAGAATTTGCATATTCCCAGGCAGACACTTGGAACTGCCCACCTTTTTGCTTTTCTGTGCTTTGAGCAGAGACTCTGAAGTTTGATCCTGTTTCCCTCACCGGCCTAGTTCTTGCCCTCTTTTTTAGAGGCTGCAAATACCTCTCAGGTCCTCACCCTCGCAATGATAGGGTCTTTGATCTGGTGCCTCTAACCCCCAGAGAGCCATATTCTAACTTACTCTGGTTTCTCTTCAAAACGAAAAAATCTTTCGCCTTTTACTAAAGATTTCCGTGGAGAGGAACATTTACGAGTTTATTCAATTTTTTTAAGCCTTACCACAGGTGAGGCTGTTTATCATTTGTTTAAAAGAAAAGCATTAGAAGTTGGGGAATATTTCAGGAGTTGTCTGCTACTGTTATAAGGGAACATGAGCTTGGTGTTTTATTCCTGATCTCTCTGCTTGCTCATTTGCATAGACAGAGTGTAGGAGAGGTGCATCATGGGACAGAGCTTGGGCAGTGCATGAGATTGCTTTTCCTTGACTATCTTGAAACTGCACGATAGCAGGCAGTATATTTTCTCTTTTCTCAACATTCCTGCTGCCAGAGGCCAGACGTCACTCTCCTTTTAAAAGGTGGCACCAAGACTCATGCTGCGCTTTTCATAGGGCTTGCACGATATTTGTGCCCGTTAGAGGTGCCCTTAGAAGGTGGCCAATCCTGAGTCAGATTCCTCTCAGGTACACTTGAAGGGGCTCGTTAGTCTTGTTTCAAGTGCCTCCAGCCTAGACAGATCTATACTTATATATTCAGCTTTAATGAAAATACGTGTGAAAAAGGGACTTAAAGTGCATGGCTATTTGCATAGAACAGTGGTGGCTCACAGCCTATCGATTGGAGGGATGGTGGGGAAAGCGTAAAATCGTTGGGGACGAAAGTCCTACAGTGCCACTTCAGTGAAAGCCTGATTCACGCTTCCCGTTCCCCTTGCCCAGCAGCCCCGACACCTCCTAATGAGCTGAGGTGTGTACAAAAAGAATTTGCATATTCCCAGGCAGACACTTGGAACTGCCCACCTTTTTGCTTTTCTGTGCTTTGAGCAGAGACTCTGAAGTTTGATCCTGTTTCCCTCACCGGCCTAGTTCTTGCCCTCTTTTTTAGAGGCTGCAAATACCTCTCAGGTCCTCACCCTCGCAATGATAGGGTCTTTGATCTGGTGCCTCTAACCCCCAGAGAGCCATATTCTAACTTACTCTGGTTTCTCTTCAAAACGAAAAAATCTTTCGCCTTTTACTAAAGATTTCCGTGGAGAGGAACATTTACGAGTTTATTCAATTTTTTTAAGCCTTACCACAGGTGAGGCTGTTTATCATTTGTTTAAAAGAAAAGCATTTGAAGTTGGGGAACATTTAGGAGTTGTCTGCTACTGTTATAAGGGAACATGAGCTTGGTGTTTTATTCCTGATCTCTCTGCTTGCTCATTTGCATAGACAGAGTGTAGGAGAGGTGCATCATGGGAAAGAGCTTGGGCAGTGCATGAGATTGCTTTTCCTTGACTATCTTGAAACTGCACGATAGCAGGCAGTGTATTTTCTCTTTTCTCAACATTCCTGCTGCCAGAGGCCAGACGTCACTCTCCTTTTAAAAGGTGGCACCAAGAGTCATGCTGCGCTTTTCATAGGGCTTGCCCGTTATTTGTGCCCGTTAGAGGTGCCCTTAGAGGGTGGCCAATCCTGAGTCAGATTCCTCTCAGGTACACTTGAAGGGGCTCGTTTGTCTTGTTTCATGTGCCTCCAGCCTAGACAGATCTATACTTATATATTCAGCTTTAATGAAAATACGTGTGAAAAAGGGACTTAAAGTGCATGGCTATTTGCATAGAACAGTGGTGGCTCACAGCCTATCGATTGGAGGGATGGTGGGGAAAGCGTAAAATCGTTGGGGACGAAAGTCCTACAGTGCCACTTCAGTGAAAGCCTGATTCACGCTTCCCGTTCCCCTTGCCCAGCAGCCCCGACACCTCCTAATGAGCTGAGGTGTGTACAAAAAGAATTTGCATATTCCCAGGCAGACACTTGGAACTGCCCACCTTTTTGCTTTTCTGTGCTTTGAGCAGAGACTCTGAAGTTTGATCCTGTTTCCCTCACCGGCCTAGTTCTTGCCCTCTTTTTTAGAGGCTGCAAATACCTCTCAGGTCCTCACCCTCGCAATGATAGGGTCTTTGATCTGGTGCCTCTAACCCCCAGAGAGCCATATTCTAACTTACTCTGGTTTCTCTTCAAAACGAAAAAATCTTTCGCCTTTTACTAAAGATTTCCGTGGAGAGGAACATTTACGAGTTTATTCAATTTTTTTAAGCCTTACCACAGGTGAGGCTGTTTATCATTTGTTTAAAAGAAAAGCATTAGAAGTTGGGGAACATTTAGGAGTTGTCTGCTACTGTTATAAGGGAACATGAGCTTGGTGTTTTATTCCTGATCTCTCTGCTTGCTCATTTGCATAGACAGAGTGTAGGAGAGGTGCATCATGGGACAGAGCTTGGGCAGTGCATGAGATTGCTTTTCCTTGACTATCTTGAAACTGCACGATAGCAGGCAGTATATTTTCTCTTTTCTCAACATTCCTGCTGCCAGAGGCCAGACGTCACTCTCCTTTTAAAAGGTGGCACCAAGACTCATGCTGCGCTTTTCATAGGGCTTGCACGATATTTGTGCCCGTTAGAGGTGCCCTTAGAAGGTGGCCAATCCTGAGTCAGATTCCTCTCAGGTACACTTGAAGGGGCTCGTTAGTCTTGTTTCAAGTGCCTCCAGCCTAGACAGATCTATACTTATATATTCAGCTTTAATGAAAATACGTGTGAAAAAGGGACTTAAAGTGCATGGCTATTTGCATAGAACAGTGGTGGCTCACAGCCTATCGATTGGAGGGATGGTGGGGAAAGCGTAAAATCGTTGGGGACGAAAGTCCTACAGTGCCACTTCAGTGAAAGCCTGATTCACGCTTCCCGTTCCCCTTGCCCAGCAGCCCCGACACCTCCTAATGAGCTGAGGTGTGTACAAAAAGAATTTGCATATTCCCAGGCAGACACTTGGAACTGCCCACCTTTTTGCTTTTCTGTGCTTTGAGCAGAGACTCTGAAGTTTGATCCTGTTTCCCTCACCGGCCTAGTTCTTGCCCTCTTTTTTAGAGGCTGCAAATACCTCTCAGGTCCTCACCCTCGCAATGATAGGGTCTTTGATCTGGTGCCTCTAACCCCCAGAGAGCCATATTCTAACTTACTCTGGTTTCTCTTCAAAACGAAAAAATCTTTCGCCTTTTACTAAAGATTTCCGTGGAGAGGAACATTTACGAGTTTATTCAATTTTTTTAAGCCTTACCACAGGTGAGGCTGTTTATCATTTGTTTAAAAGAAAAGCATTAGAAGTTGGGGAATATTTCAGGAGTTGTCTGCTACTGTTATAAGGGAACATGAGCTTGGTGTTTTATTCCTGATCTCTCTGCTTGCTCATTTGCATAGACAGAGTGTAGGAGAGGTGCATCATGGGACAGAGCTTGGGCAGTGCATGAGATTGCTTTTCCTTGACTATCTTGAAACTGCACGATAGCAGGCAGTATATTTTCTCTTTTCTCAACATTCCTGCTGCCAGAGGCCAGACGTCACTCTCCTTTTAAAAGGTGGCACCAAGACTCATGCTGCGCTTTTCATAGGGCTTGCACGATATTTGTGCCCGTTAGAGGTGCCCTTAGAAGGTGGCCAATCCTGAGTCAGATTCCTCTCAGGTACACTTGAAGGGGCTCGTTAGTCTTGTTTCAAGTGCCTCCAGCCTAGACAGATCTATACTTATATATTCAGCTTTAATGAAAATACGTGTGAAAAAGGGACTTAAAGTGCATGGCTATTTGCATAGAACAGTGGTGGCTCACAGCCTATCGATTGGAGGGATGGTGGGGAAAGCGTAAAATCGTTGGGGACGAAAGTCCTACAGTGCCACTTCAGTGAAAGCCTGATTCACGCTTCCCGTTCCCCTTGCCCAGCAGCCCCGACACCTCCTAATGAGCTGAGGTGTGTACAAAAAGAATTTGCATATTCCCAGGCAGACACTTGGAACTGCCCACCTTTTTGCTTTTCTGTGCTTTGAGCAGAGACTCTGAAGTTTGATCCTGTTTCCCTCACCGGCCTAGTTCTTGCCCTCTTTTTTAGAGGCTGCAAATACCTCTCAGGTCCTCACCCTCGCAATGATAGGGTCTTTGATCTGGTGCCTCTAACCCCCAGAGAGCCATATTCTAACTTACTCTGGTTTCTCTTCAAAACGAAAAAATCTTTCGCCTTTTACTAAAGATTTCCGTGGAGAGGAACATTTACGAGTTTATTCAATTTTTTTAAGCCTTACCACAGGTGAGGCTGTTTATCATTTGTTTAAAAGAAAAGCATTAGAAGTTGGGGAACATTTAGGAGTTGTCTGCTACTGTTATAAGGGAACATGAGCTTGGTGTTTTATTCCTGATCTCTCTGCTTGCTCATTTGCATAGACAGAGTGTAGGAGAGGTGCATCATGGGAAAGAGCTTGGGCAGTGCATGAGATTGCTTTTCCTTGACTATCTTGAAACTGCACGATAGCAGGCAGTGTATTTTCTCTTTTCTCAACATTCCTGCTGCCAGAGGCCAGACGTCACTCTCCTTTTAAAAGGTGGCACCAAGAGTCATGCTGCGCTTTTCATAGGGCTTGCCCGTTATTTGTGCCCGTTAGAGGTGCCCTTAGAGGGTGGCCAATCCTGAGTCAGATTCCTCTCAGGTACACTTGAAGGGGCTCGTTTGTCTTGTTTCATGTGCCTCCAGCCTAGACAGATCTATACTTATATATTCAGCTTTAATGAAAATACGTGTGAAAAAGGGACTTAAAGTGCATGGCTATTTGCATAGAACAGTGGTGGCTCACAGCCTATCGATTGGAGGGATGGTGGGGAAAGCGTAAAATCGTTGGGGACGAAAGTCCTACAGTGCCACTTCAGTGAAAGCCTGATTCACGCTTCCCGTTCCCCTTGCCCAGCAGCCCCGACACCTCCTAATGAGCTGAGGTGTGTACAAAAAGAATTTGCATATTCCCAGGCAGACACTTGGAACTGCCCACCTTTTTGCTTTTCTGTGCTTTGAGCAGAGACTCTGAAGTTTGATCCTGTTTCCCTCACCGGCCTAGTTCTTGCCCTCTTTTTTAGAGGCTGCAAATACCTCTCAGGTCCTCACCCTCGCAATGATAGGGTCTTTGATCTGGTGCCTCTAACCCCCAGAGAGCCATACTCTAACTTACTCTGGTTTCTCTTCAAAACGAAAAAATCTTTCGCCTTTTACTAAAGATTTCCGTGGAGAGGAACATTTACGAGTTTATTCAATTTTTTTAAGCCTTACCACAGGTGAGGCTGTTTATCATTTGTTTAAAAGAAAAGCATTAGAAGTTGGGGAATATTTCAGGAGTTGTCTGCTACTGTTATAAGGGAACATGAGCTTGGTGTTTTATTCCTGATCTCTCTGCTTGCTCATTTGCATAGACAGAGTGTAGGAGAGGTGCATCATGGGACAGAGCTTGGGCAGTGCATGAGATTGCTTTTCCTTGACTATCTTGAAACTGCACGATAGCAGGCAGTATATTTTCTCTTTTCTCAACATTCCTGCTGCCAGAGGCCAGACGTCACTCTCCTTTTAAAAGGTGGCACCAAGACTCATGCTGCGCTTTTCATAGGGCTTGCACGATATTTGTGCCCGTTAGAGGTGCCCTTAGAAGGTGGCCAATCCTGAGTCAGATTCCTCTCAGGTACACTTGAAGGGGCTCGTTAGTCTTGTTTCAAGTGCCTCCAGCCTAGACAGATCTATACTTATATATTCAGCTTTAATGAAAATACGTGTGAAAAAGGGACTTAAAGTGCATGGCTATTTGCATAGAACAGTGGTGGCTCACAGCCTATCGATTGGAGGGATGGTGGGGAAAGCGTAAAATCGTTGGGGACGAAAGTCCTACAGTGCCACTTCAGTGAAAGCCTGATTCACGCTTCCCGTTCCCCTTGCCCAGCAGCCCCGACACCTCCTAATGAGCTGAGGTGTGTACAAAAAGAATTTGCATATTCCCAGGCAGACACTTGGAACTGCCCACCTTTTTGCTTTTCTGTGCTTTGAGCAGAGACTCTGAAGTTTGATCCTGTTTCCCTCACCGGCCTAGTTCTTGCCCTCTTTTTTAGAGGCTGCAAATACCTCTCAGGTCCTCACCCTCGCAATGATAGGGTCTTCGATCTGGTGCCTCTAACCCCCAGAGAGCCATATTCTAACTTACTCTGGTTTCTCTTCAAAACGAAAAAATCTTTCGCCTTTTACTAAAGATTTCCGTGGAGAGGAACATTTACGAGTTTATTCAATTTTTTTAAGCCTTACCACAGGTGAGGCTGTTTATCATTTGTTTAAAAGAAAAGCATTAGAAGTTGGGGAATATTTAGGAGTTGTCTGCTACTGTTATAAGGGAACATGAGCTTGGTGTTTTATTCCTGATCTCTCTGCTTGCTCATTTGCATAGACAGAGTGTAGGAGAGGTGCATCATGGGACAGAGCTTGGGCAGTGCATGAGATTGCTTTTCCTTGACTATCTTGAAACTGCACGATAGCAGGCAGTATATTTTCTCTTTTCTCAACATTCCTGCTGCCAGAGGCCAGACGTCACTCTCCTTTTAAAAGGTGGCACCAAGACTCATGCTGCGCTTTTCATAGGGCTTGCACGATATTTGTGCCCGTTAGAGGTGCCCTTAGAAGGTGGCCAATCCTGAGTCAGATTCCTCTCAGGTACACTTGAAGGGGCTCGTTAGTCTTGTTTCAAGTGCCTCCAGCCTAGACAGATCTATACTTATATATTCAGCTTTAATGAAAATACGTGTGAAAAAGGGACTTAAAGTGCATGGCTATTTGCATAGAACAGTGGTGGCTCACAGCCTATCGATTGGAGGGATGGTGGGGAAAGCGTAAAATCGTTGGGGACGAAAGTCCTACAGTGCCACTTCAGTGAAAGCCTGATTCACGCTTCCCGTTCCCCTTGCCCAGCAGCCCCGACACCTCCTAATGAGCTGAGGTGTGTACAAAAAGAATTTGCATATTCCCAGGCAGACACTTGGAACTGCCCACCTTTTTGCTTTTCTGTGCTTTGAGCAGAGACTCTGAAGTTTGATCCTGTTTCCCTCACCGGCCTAGTTCTTGCCCTCTTTTTTAGAGGCTGCAAATACCTCTCAGGTCCTCACCCTCGCAATGATAGGGTCTTTGATCTGGTGCCTCTAACCCCCAGAGAGCCATATTCTAACTTACTCTGGTTTCTCTTCAAAACGAAAAAATCTTTCGCCTTTTACTAAAGATTTCCGTGGAGAGGAACATTTACGAGTTTATTCAATTTTTTTAAGCCTTACCACAGGTGAGGCTGTTTATCATTTGTTTAAAAGAAAAGCATTAGAAGTTGGGGAACATTTAGGAGTTGTCTGCTACTGTTATAAGGGAACATGAGCTTGGTGTTTTATTCCTGATCTCTCTGCTTGCTCATTTGCATAGACAGAGTGTAGGAGAGGTGCATCATGGGAAAGAGCTTGGGCAGTGCATGAGATTGCTTTTCCTTGACTATCTTGAAACTGCACGATAGCAGGCAGTGTATTTTCTCTTTTCTCAACATTCCTGCTGCCAGAGGCCAGACGTCACTCTCCTTTTAAAAGGTGGCACCAAGAGTCATGCTGCGCTTTTCATAGGGCTTGCACGATATTTGTGCCCGTTAGAGGTGCCCTTAGAAGGTGGCCAATCCTGAGTCAGATTCCTCTCAGGTACACTTGAAGGGGCTCGTTAGTCTTGTTTCAAGTGCCTCCAGCCTAGACAGATCTATACTTATATATTCAGCTTTAATGAAAATACGTGTGAAAAAGGGACTTAAAGTGCATGGCTATTTGCATAGAACAGTGGTGGCTCACAGCCTATCGATTGGAGGGATGGTGGGGAAAGCGTAAAATCGTTGGGGACGAAAGTCCTACAGTGCCACTTCAGTGAAAGCCTGATTCACGCTTCCCGTTCCCCTTGCCCAGCAGCCCCGACACCTCCTAATGAGCTGAGGTGTGTACAAAAAGAATTTGCATATTCCCAGGCAGACACTTGGAACTGCCCACCTTTTTGCTTTTCTGTGCTTTGAGCAGAGACTCTGAAGTTTGATCCTGTTTCCCTCACCGGCCTAGTTCTTGCCCTCTTTTTTAGAGGCTGCAAATACCTCTCAGGTCCTCACCCTCGCAATGATAGGGTCTTTGATCTGGTGCCTCTAACCCCCAGAGAGCCATATTCTAACTTACTCTGGTTTCTCTTCAAAACGAAAAAATCTTTCGCCTTTTACTAAAGATTTCCGTGGAGAGGAACATTTACGAGTTTATTCAATTTTTTTAAGCCTTACCACAGGTGAGGCTGTTTATCATTTGTTTAAAAGAAAAGCATTAGAAGTTGGGGAATATTTCAGGAGTTGTCTGCTACTGTTATAAGGGAACATGAGCTTGGTGTTTTATTCCTGATCTCTCTGCTTGCTCATTTGCATAGACAGAGTGTAGGAGAGGTGCATCATGGGACAGAGCTTGGGCAGTGCATGAGATTGCTTTTCCTTGACTATCTTGAAACTGCACGATAGCAGGCAGTATATTTTCTCTTTTCTCAACATTCCTGCTGCCAGAGGCCAGACGTCACTCTCCTTTTAAAAGGTGGCACCAAGACTCATGCTGCGCTTTTCATAGGGCTTGCACGATATTTGTGCCCGTTAGAGGTGCCCTTAGAAGGTGGCCAATCCTGAGTCAGATTCCTCTCAGGTACACTTGAAGGGGCTCGTTAGTCTTGTTTCAAGTGCCTCCAGCCTAGACAGATCTATACTTATATATTCAGCTTTAATGAAAATACGTGTGAAAAAGGGACTTAAAGTGCATGGCTATTTGCATAGAACAGTGGTGGCTCACAGCCTATCGATTGGAGGGATGGTGGGGAAAGCGTAAAATCGTTGGGGACGAAAGTCCTACAGTGCCACTTCAGTGAAAGCCTGATTCACGCTTCCCGTTCCCCTTGCCCAGCAGCCCCGACACCTCCTAATGAGCTGAGGTGTGTACAAAAAGAATTTGCATATTCCCAGGCAGACACTTGGAACTGCCCACCTTTTTGCTTTTCTGTGCTTTGAGCAGAGACTCTGAAGTTTGATCCTGTTTCCCTCACCGGCCTAGTTCTTGCCCTCTTTTTTAGAGGCTGCAAATACCTCTCAGGTCCTCACCCTCGCAATGATAGGGTCTTTGATCTGGTGCCTCTAACCCCCAGAGAGCCATATTCTAACTTACTCTGGTTTCTCTTCAAAACGAAAAAATCTTTCGCCTTTTACTAAAGATTTCCGTGGAGAGGAACATTTACGAGTTTATTCAATTTTTTTAAGCCTTACCACAGGTGAGGCTGTTTATCATTTGTTTAAAAGAAAAGCATTTGAAGTTGGGGAACATTTAGGAGTTGTCTGCTACTGTTATAAGGGAACATGAGCTTGGTGTTTTATTCCTGATCTCTCTGCTTGCTCATTTGCATAGACAGAGTGTAGGAGAGGTGCATCATGGGAAAGAGCTTGGGCAGTGCATGAGATTGCTTTTCCTTGACTATCTTGAAACTGCACGATAGCAGGCAGTGTATTTTCTCTTTTCTCAACATTCCTGCTGCCAGAGGCCAGACGTCACTCTCCTTTTAAAAGGTGGCACCAAGAGTCATGCTGCGCTTTTCATAGGGCTTGCCCGTTATTTGTGCCCGTTAGAGGTGCCCTTAGAGGGTGGCCAATCCTGAGTCAGATTCCTCTCAGGTACACTTGAAGGGGCTCGTTTGTCTTGTTTCATGTGCCTCCAGCCTAGACAGATCTATACTTATATATTCAGCTTTAATGAAAATACGTGTGAAAAAGGGACTTAAAGTGCATGGCTATTTGCATAGAACAGTGGTGGCTCACAGCCTATCGATTGGAGGGATGGTGGGGAAAGCGTAAAATCGTTGGGGACGAAAGTCCTACAGTGCCACTTCAGTGAAAGCCTGATTCACGCTTCCCGTTCCCCTTGCCCAGCAGCCCCGACACCTCCTAATGAGCTGAGGTGTGTACAAAAAGAATTTGCATATTCCCAGGCAGACACTTGGAACTGCCCACCTTTTTGCTTTTCTGTGCTTTGAGCAGAGACTCTGAAGTTTGATCCTGTTTCCCTCACCGGCCTAGTTCTTGCCCTCTTTTTTAGAGGCTGCAAATACCTCTCAGGTCCTCACCCTCGCAATGATAGGGTCTTTGATCTGGTGCCTCTAACCCCCAGAGAGCCATATTCTAACTTACTCTGGTTTCTCTTCAAAACGAAAAAATCTTTCGCCTTTTACTAAAGATTTCCGTGGAGAGGAACATTTACGAGTTTATTCAATTTTTTTAAGCCTTACCACAGGTGAGGCTGTTTATCATTTGTTTAAAAGAAAAGCATTAGAAGTTGGGGAACATTTAGGAGTTGTCTGCTACTGTTATAAGGGAACATGAGCTTGGTGTTTTATTCCTGATCTCTCTGCTTGCTCATTTGCATAGACAGAGTGTAGGAGAGGTGCATCATGGGAAAGAGCTTGGGCAGTGCATGAGATTGCTTTTCCTTGACTATCTTGAAACTGCACGATAGCAGGCAGTGTATTTTCTCTTTTCTCAACATTCCTGCTGCCAGAGGCCAGACGTCACTCTCCTTTTAAAAGGTGGCACCAAGAGTCATGCTGCGCTTTTCATAGGGCTTGCCCGTTATTTGTGCCCGTTAGAGGTGCCCTTAGAGGGTGGCCAATCCTGAGTCAGATTCCTCTCAGGTACACTTGAAGGGGCTCGTTTGTCTTGTTTCATGTGCCTCCAGCCTAGACAGATCTATACTTATATATTCAGCTTTAATGAAAATACGTGTGAAAAAGGGACTTAAAGTGCATGGCTATTTGCATAGAACAGTGGTGGCTCACAGCCTATCGATTGGAGGGATGGTGGGGAAAGCGTAAAATCGTTGGGGACGAAAGTCCTACAGTGCCACTTCAGTGAAAGCCTGATTCACGCTTCCCGTTCCCCTTGCCCAGCAGCCCCGACACCTCCTAATGAGCTGAGGTGTGTACAAAAAGAATTTGCATATTCCCAGGCAGACACTTGGAACTGCCCACCTTTTTGCTTTTCTGTGCTTTGAGCAGAGACTCTGAAGTTTGATCCTGTTTCCCTCACCGGCCTAGTTCTTGCCCTCTTTTTTAGAGGCTGCAAATACCTCTCAGGTCCTCACCCTCGCAATGATAGGGTCTTTGATCTGGTGCCTCTAACCCCCAGAGAGCCATACTCTAACTTACTCTGGTTTCTCTTCAAAACGAAAAAATCTTTCGCCTTTTACTAAAGATTTCCGTGGAGAGGAACATTTACGAGTTTATTCAATTTTTTTAAGCCTTACCACAGGTGAGGCTGTTTATCATTTGTTTAAAAGAAAAGCATTAGAAGTTGGGGAATATTTCAGGAGTTGTCTGCTACTGTTATAAGGGAACATGAGCTTGGTGTTTTATTCCTGATCTCTCTGCTTGCTCATTTGCATAGACAGAGTGTAGGAGAGGTGCATCATGGGACAGAGCTTGGGCAGTGCATGAGATTGCTTTTCCTTGACTATCTTGAAACTGCACGATAGCAGGCAGTATATTTTCTCTTTTCTCAACATTCCTGCTGCCAGAGGCCAGACGTCACTCTCCTTTTAAAAGGTGGCACCAAGACTCATGCTGCGCTTTTCATAGGGCTTGCACGATATTTGTGCCCGTTAGAGGTGCCCTTAGAAGGTGGCCAATCCTGAGTCAGATTCCTCTCAGGTACACTTGAAGGGGCTCGTTAGTCTTGTTTCAAGTGCCTCCAGCCTAGACAGATCTATACTTATATATTCAGCTTTAATGAAAATACGTGTGAAAAAGGGACTTAAAGTGCATGGCTATTTGCATAGAACAGTGGTGGCTCACAGCCTATCGATTGGAGGGATGGTGGGGAAAGCGTAAAATCGTTGGGGACGAAAGTCCTACAGTGCCACTTCAGTGAAAGCCTGATTCACGCTTCCCGTTCCCCTTGCCCAGCAGCCCCGACACCTCCTAATGAGCTGAGGTGTGTACAAAAAGAATTTGCATATTCCCAGGCAGACACTTGGAACTGCCCACCTTTTTGCTTTTCTGTGCTTTGAGCAGAGACTCTGAAGTTTGATCCTGTTTCCCTCACCGGCCTAGTTCTTGCCCTCTTTTTTAGAGGCTGCAAATACCTCTCAGGTCCTCACCCTCGCAATGATAGGGTCTTCGATCTGGTGCCTCTAACCCCCAGAGAGCCATATTCTAACTTACTCTGGTTTCTCTTCAAAACGAAAAAATCTTTCGCCTTTTACTAAAGATTTCCGTGGAGAGGAACATTTACGAGTTTATTCAATTTTTTTAAGCCTTACCACAGGTGAGGCTGTTTATCATTTGTTCAAAAGAAAAGCATTAGAAGTTGGGGAATATTTAGGAGTTGTCTGCTACTGTTATAAGGGAACATGAGCTTGGTGTTTTATTCCTGATCTCTCTGCTTGCTCATTTGCATAGACAGAGTGTAGGAGAGGTGCATCATGGGACAGAGCTTGGGCAGTGCATGAGATTGCTTTTCCTTGACTATCTTGAAACTGCACGATAGCAGGCAGTATATTTTCTCTTTTCTCAACATTCCTGCTGCCAGAGGCCAGACGTCACTCTCCTTTTAAAAGGTGGCACCAAGACTCATGCTGCGCTTTTCATAGGGCTTGCACGATATTTGTGCCCGTTAGAGGTGCCCTTAGAAGGTGGCCAATCCTGAGTCAGATTCCTCTCAGGTACACTTGAAGGGGCTCGTTAGTCTTGTTTCAAGTGCCTCCAGCCTAGACAGATCTATACTTATATATTCAGCTTTAATGAAAATACGTGTGAAAAAGGGACTTAAAGTGCATGGCTATTTGCATAGAACAGTGGTGGCTCACAGCCTATCGATTGGAGGGATGGTGGGGAAAGCGTAAAATCGTTGGGGACGAAAGTCCTACAGTGCCACTTCAGTGAAAGCCTGATTCACGCTTCCCGTTCCCCTTGCCCAGCAGCCCCGACACCTCCTAATGAGCTGAGGTGTGTACAAAAAGAATTTGCATATTCCCAGGCAGACACTTGGAACTGCCCACCTTTTTGCTTTTCTGTGCTTTGAGCAGAGACTCTGAAGTTTGATCCTGTTTCCCTCACCGGCCTAGTTCTTGCCCTCTTTTTTAGAGGCTGCAAATACCTCTCAGGTCCTCACCCTCGCAATGATAGGGTCTTTGATCTGGTGCCTCTAACCCCCAGAGAGCCATATTCTAACTTACTCTGGTTTCTCTTCAAAACGAAAAAATCTTTCGCCTTTTACTAAAGATTTCCGTGGAGAGGAACATTTACGAGTTTATTCAATTTTTTTAAGCCTTACCACAGGTGAGGCTGTTTATCATTTGTTTAAAAGAAAAGCATTAGAAGTTGGGGAACATTTAGGAGTTGTCTGCTACTGTTATAAGGGAACATGAGCTTGGTGTTTTATTCCTGATCTCTCTGCTTGCTCATTTGCATAGACAGAGTGTAGGAGAGGTGCATCATGGGAAAGAGCTTGGGCAGTGCATGAGATTGCTTTTCCTTGACTATCTTGAAACTGCACGATAGCAGGCAGTGTATTTTCTCTTTTCTCAACATTCCTGCTGCCAGAGGCCAGACGTCACTCTCCTTTTAAAAGGTGGCACCAAGAGTCATGCTGCGCTTTTCATAGGGCTTGCACGATATTTGTGCCCGTTAGAGGTGCCCTTAGAAGGTGGCCAATCCTGAGTCAGATTCCTCTCAGGTACACTTGAAGGGGCTCGTTAGTCTTGTTTCAAGTGCCTCCAGCCTAGACAGATCTATACTTATATATTCAGCTTTAATGAAAATACGTGTGAAAAAGGGACTTAAAGTGCATGGCTATTTGCATAGAACAGTGGTGGCTCACAGCCTATCGATTGGAGGGATGGTGGGGAAAGCGTAAAATCGTTGGGGACGAAAGTCCTACAGTGCCACTTCAGTGAAAGCCTGATTCACGCTTCCCGTTCCCCTTGCCCAGCAGCCCCGACACCTCCTAATGAGCTGAGGTGTGTACAAAAAGAATTTGCATATTCCCAGGCAGACACTTGGAACTGCCCACCTTTTTGCTTTTCTGTGCTTTGAGCAGAGACTCTGAAGTTTGATCCTGTTTCCCTCACCGGCCTAGTTCTTGCCCTCTTTTTTAGAGGCTGCAAATACCTCTCAGGTCCTCACCCTCGCAATGATAGGGTCTTTGATCTGGTGCCTCTAACCCCCAGAGAGCCATATTCTAACTTACTCTGGTTTCTCTTCAAAACGAAAAAATCTTTCGCCTTTTACTAAAGATTTCCGTGGAGAGGAACATTTACGAGTTTATTCAATTTTTTTAAGCCTTACCACAGGTGAGGCTGTTTATCATTTGTTTAAAAGAAAAGCATTAGAAGTTGGGGAATATTTCAGGAGTTGTCTGCTACTGTTATAAGGGAACATGAGCTTGGTGTTTTATTCCTGATCTCTCTGCTTGCTCATTTGCATAGACAGAGTGTAGGAGAGGTGCATCATGGGACAGAGCTTGGGCAGTGCATGAGATTGCTTTTCCTTGACTATCTTGAAACTGCACGATAGCAGGCAGTATATTTTCTCTTTTCTCAACATTCCTGCTGCCAGAGGCCAGACGTCACTCTCCTTTTAAAAGGTGGCACCAAGACTCATGCTGCGCTTTTCATAGGGCTTGCACGATATTTGTGCCCGTTAGAGGTGCCCTTAGAAGGTGGCCAATCCTGAGTCAGATTCCTCTCAGGTACACTTGAAGGGGCTCGTTAGTCTTGTTTCAAGTGCCTCCAGCCTAGACAGATCTATACTTATATATTCAGCTTTAATGAAAATACGTGTGAAAAAGGGACTTAAAGTGCATGGCTATTTGCATAGAACAGTGGTGGCTCACAGCCTATCGATTGGAGGGATGGTGGGGAAAGCGTAAAATCGTTGGGGACGAAAGTCCTACAGTGCCACTTCAGTGAAAGCCTGATTCACGCTTCCCGTTCCCCTTGCCCAGCAGCCCCGACACCTCCTAATGAGCTGAGGTGTGTACAAAAAGAATTTGCATATTCCCAGGCAGACACTTGGAACTGCCCACCTTTTTGCTTTTCTGTGCTTTGAGCAGAGACTCTGAAGTTTGATCCTGTTTCCCTCACCGGCCTAGTTCTTGCCCTCTTTTTTAGAGGCTGCAAATACCTCTCAGGTCCTCACCCTCGCAATGATAGGGTCTTTGATCTGGTGCCTCTAACCCCCAGAGAGCCATATTCTAACTTACTCTGGTTTCTCTTCAAAACGAAAAAATCTTTCGCCTTTTACTAAAGATTTCCGTGGAGAGGAACATTTACGAGTTTATTCAATTTTTTTAAGCCTTACCACAGGTGAGGCTGTTTATCATTTGTTTAAAAGAAAAGCATTTGAAGTTGGGGAACATTTAGGAGTTGTCTGCTACTGTTATAAGGGAACATGAGCTTGGTGTTTTATTCCTGATCTCTCTGCTTGCTCATTTGCATAGACAGAGTGTAGGAGAGGTGCATCATGGGAAAGAGCTTGGGCAGTGCATGAGATTGCTTTTCCTTGACTATCTTGAAACTGCACGATAGCAGGCAGTGTATTTTCTCTTTTCTCAACATTCCTGCTGCCAGAGGCCAGACGTCACTCTCCTTTTAAAAGGTGGCACCAAGAGTCATGCTGCGCTTTTCATAGGGCTTGCCCGTTATTTGTGCCCGTTAGAGGTGCCCTTAGAGGGTGGCCAATCCTGAGTCAGATTCCTCTCAGGTACACTTGAAGGGGCTCGTTTGTCTTGTTTCATGTGCCTCCAGCCTAGACAGATCTATACTTATATATTCAGCTTTAATGAAAATACGTGTGAAAAAGGGACTTAAAGTGCATGGCTATTTGCATAGAACAGTGGTGGCTCACAGCCTATCGATTGGAGGGATGGTGGGGAAAGCGTAAAATCGTTGGGGACGAAAGTCCTACAGTGCCACTTCAGTGAAAGCCTGATTCACGCTTCCCGTTCCCCTTGCCCAGCAGCCCCGACACCTCCTAATGAGCTGAGGTGTGTACAAAAAGAATTTGCATATTCCCAGGCAGACACTTGGAACTGCCCACCTTTTTGCTTTTCTGTGCTTTGAGCAGAGACTCTGAAGTTTGATCCTGTTTCCCTCACCGGCCTAGTTCTTGCCCTCTTTTTTAGAGGCTGCAAATACCTCTCAGGTCCTCACCCTCGCAATGATAGGGTCTTTGATCTGGTGCCTCTAACCCCCAGAGAGCCATATTCTAACTTACTCTGGTTTCTCTTCAAAACGAAAAAATCTTTCGCCTTTTACTAAAGATTTCCGTGGAGAGGAACATTTACGAGTTTATTCAATTTTTTTAAGCCTTACCACAGGTGAGGCTGTTTATCATTTGTTTAAAAGAAAAGCATTAGAAGTTGGGGAACATTTAGGAGTTGTCTGCTACTGTTATAAGGGAACATGAGCTTGGTGTTTTATTCCTGATCTCTCTGCTTGCTCATTTGCATAGACAGAGTGTAGGAGAGGTGCATCATGGGAAAGAGCTTGGGCAGTGCATGAGATTGCTTTTCCTTGACTATCTTGAAACTGCACGATAGCAGGCAGTGTATTTTCTCTTTTCTCAACATTCCTGCTGCCAGAGGCCAGACGTCACTCTCCTTTTAAAAGGTGGCACCAAGAGTCATGCTGCGCTTTTCATAGGGCTTGCCCGTTATTTGTGCCCGTTAGAGGTGCCCTTAGAGGGTGGCCAATCCTGAGTCAGATTCCTCTCAGGTACACTTGAAGGGGCTCGTTTGTCTTGTTTCATGTGCCTCCAGCCTAGACAGATCTATACTTATATATTCAGCTTTAATGAAAATACGTGTGAAAAAGGGACTTAAAGTGCATGGCTATTTGCATAGAACAGTGGTGGCTCACAGCCTATCGATTGGAGGGATGGTGGGGAAAGCGTAAAATCGTTGGGGACGAAAGTCCTACAGTGCCACTTCAGTGAAAGCCTGATTCACGCTTCCCGTTCCCCTTGCCCAGCAGCCCCGACACCTCCTAATGAGCTGAGGTGTGTACAAAAAGAATTTGCATATTCCCAGGCAGACACTTGGAACTGCCCACCTTTTTGCTTTTCTGTGCTTTGAGCAGAGACTCTGAAGTTTGATCCTGTTTCCCTCACCGGCCTAGTTCTTGCCCTCTTTTTTAGAGGCTGCAAATACCTCTCAGGTCCTCACCCTCGCAATGATAGGGTCTTTGATCTGGTGCCTCTAACCCCCAGAGAGCCATATTCTAACTTACTCTGGTTTCTCTTCAAAACGAAAAAATCTTTCGCCTTTTACTAAAGATTTCCGTGGAGAGGAACATTTACGAGTTTATTCAATTTTTTTAAGCCTTACCACAGGTGAGGCTGTTTATCATTTGTTTAAAAGAAAAGCATTAGAAGTTGGGGAATATTTCAGGAGTTGTCTGCTACTGTTATAAGGGAACATGAGCTTGGTGTTTTATTCCTGATCTCTCTGCTTGCTCATTTGCATAGACAGAGTGTAGGAGAGGTGCATCATGGGACAGAGCTTGGGCAGTGCATGAGATTGCTTTTCCTTGACTATCTTGAAACTGCACGATAGCAGGCAGTATATTTTCTCTTTTCTCAACATTCCTGCTGCCAGAGGCCAGACGTCACTCTCCTTTTAAAAGGTGGCACCAAGACTCATGCTGCGCTTTTCATAGGGCTTGCACGATATTTGTGCCCGTTAGAGGTGCCCTTAGAAGGTGGCCAATCCTGAGTCAGATTCCTCTCAGGTACACTTGAAGGGGCTCGTTAGTCTTGTTTCAAGTGCCTCCAGCCTAGACAGATCTATACTTATATATTCAGCTTTAATGAAAATACGTGTGAAAAAGGGACTTAAAGTGCATGGCTATTTGCATAGAACAGTGGTGGCTCACAGCCTATCGATTGGAGGGATGGTGGGGAAAGCGTAAAATCGTTGGGGACGAAAGTCCTACAGTGCCACTTCAGTGAAAGCCTGATTCACGCTTCCCGTTCCCCTTGCCCAGCAGCCCCGACACCTCCTAATGAGCTGAGGTGTGTACAAAAAGAATTTGCATATTCCCAGGCAGACACTTGGAACTGCCCACCTTTTTGCTTTTCTGTGCTTTGAGCAGAGACTCTGAAGTTTGATCCTGTTTCCCTCACCGGCCTAGTTCTTGCCCTCTTTTTTAGAGGCTGCAAATACCTCTCAGGTCCTCACCCTCGCAATGATAGGGTCTTTGATCTGGTGCCTCTAACCCCCAGAGAGCCATATTCTAACTTACTCTGGTTTCTCTTCAAAACGAAAAAATCTTTCGCCTTTTACTAAAGATTTCCGTGGAGAGGAACATTTACGAGTTTATTCAATTTTTTTAAGCCTTACCACAGGTGAGGCTGTTTATCATTTGTTTAAAAGAAAAGCATTAGAAGTTGGGGAATATTTCAGGAGTTGTCTGCTACTGTTATAAGGGAACATGAGCTTGGTGTTTTATTCCTGATCTCTCTGCTTGCTCATTTGCATAGACAGAGTGTAGGAGAGGTGCATCATGGGACAGAGCTTGGGCAGTGCATGAGATTGCTTTTCCTTGACTATCTTGAAACTGCACGATAGCAGGCAGTATATTTTCTCTTTTCTCAACATTCCTGCTGCCAGAGGCCAGACGTCACTCTCCTTTTAAAAGGTGGCACCAAGACTCATGCTGCGCTTTTCATAGGGCTTGCACGATATTTGTGCCCGTTAGAGGTGCCCTTAGAAGGTGGCCAATCCTGAGTCAGATTCCTCTCAGGTACACTTGAAGGGGCTCGTTAGTCTTGTTTCAAGTGCCTCCAGCCTAGACAGATCTATACTTATATATTCAGCTTTAATGAAAATACGTGTGAAAAAGGGACTTAAAGTGCATGGCTATTTGCATAGAACAGTGGTGGCTCACAGCCTATCGATTGGAGGGATGGTGGGGAAAGCGTAAAATCGTTGGGGACGAAAGTCCTACAGTGCCACTTCAGTGAAAGCCTGATTCACGCTTCCCGTTCCCCTTGCCCAGCAGCCCCGACACCTCCTAATGAGCTGAGGTGTGTACAAAAAGAATTTGCATATTCCCAGGCAGACACTTGGAACTGCCCACCTTTTTGCTTTTCTGTGCTTTGAGCAGAGACTCTGAAGTTTGATCCTGTTTCCCTCACCGGCCTAGTTCTTGCCCTCTTTTTTAGAGGCTGCAAATACCTCTCAGGTCCTCACCCTCGCAATGATAGGGTCTTTGATCTGGTGCCTCTAACCCCCAGAGAGCCATATTCTAACTTACTCTGGTTTCTCTTCAAAACGAAAAAATCTTTCGCCTTTTACTAAAGATTTCCGTGGAGAGGAACATTTACGAGTTTATTCAATTTTTTTAAGCCTTACCACAGGTGAGGCTGTTTATCATTTGTTTAAAAGAAAAGCATTAGAAGTTGGGGAACATTTAGGAGTTGTCTGCTACTGTTATAAGGGAACATGAGCTTGGTGTTTTATTCCTGATCTCTCTGCTTGCTCATTTGCATAGACAGAGTGTAGGAGAGGTGCATCATGGGAAAGAGCTTGGGCAGTGCATGAGATTGCTTTTCCTTGACTATCTTGAAACTGCACGATAGCAGGCAGTGTATTTTCTCTTTTCTCAACATTCCTGCTGCCAGAGGCCAGACGTCACTCTCCTTTTAAAAGGTGGCACCAAGAGTCATGCTGCGCTTTTCATAGGGCTTGCCCGTTATTTGTGCCCGTTAGAGGTGCCCTTAGAGGGTGGCCAATCCTGAGTCAGATTCCTCTCAGGTACACTTGAAGGGGCTCGTTTGTCTTGTTTCATGTGCCTCCAGCCTAGACAGATCTATACTTATATATTCAGCTTTAATGAAAATACGTGTGAAAAAGGGACTTAAAGTGCATGGCTATTTGCATAGAACAGTGGTGGCTCACAGCCTATCGATTGGAGGGATGGTGGGGAAAGCGTAAAATCGTTGGGGACGAAAGTCCTACAGTGCCACTTCAGTGAAAGCCTGATTCACGCTTCCCGTTCCCCTTGCCCAGCAGCCCCGACACCTCCTAATGAGCTGAGGTGTGTACAAAAAGAATTTGCATATTCCCAGGCAGACACTTGGAACTGCCCACCTTTTTGCTTTTCTGTGCTTTGAGCAGAGACTCTGAAGTTTGATCCTGTTTCCCTCACCGGCCTAGTTCTTGCCCTCTTTTTTAGAGGCTGCAAATACCTCTCAGGTCCTCACCCTCGCAATGATAGGGTCTTTGATCTGGTGCCTCTAACCCCCAGAGAGCCATATTCTAACTTACTCTGGTTTCTCTTCAAAACGAAAAAATCTTTCGCCTTTTACTAAAGATTTCCGTGGAGAGGAACATTTACGAGTTTATTCAATTTTTTTAAGCCTTACCACAGGTGAGGCTGTTTATCATTTGTTTAAAAGAAAAGCATTAGAAGTTGGGGAATATTTCAGGAGTTGTCTGCTACTGTTATAAGGGAACATGAGCTTGGTGTTTTATTCCTGATCTCTCTGCTTGCTCATTTGCATAGACAGAGTGTAGGAGAGGTGCATCATGGGACAGAGCTTGGGCAGTGCATGAGATTGCTTTTCCTTGACTATCTTGAAACTGCACGATAGCAGGCAGTATATTTTCTCTTTTCTCAACATTCCTGCTGCCAGAGGCCAGACGTCACTCTCCTTTTAAAAGGTGGCACCAAGACTCATGCTGCGCTTTTCATAGGGCTTGCACGATATTTGTGCCCGTTAGAGGTGCCCTTAGAAGGTGGCCAATCCTGAGTCAGATTCCTCTCAGGTACACTTGAAGGGGCTCGTTAGTCTTGTTTCAAGTGCCTCCAGCCTAGACAGATCTATACTTATATATTCAGCTTTAATGAAAATACGTGTGAAAAAGGGACTTAAAGTGCATGGCTATTTGCATAGAACAGTGGTGGCTCACAGCCTATCGATTGGAGGGATGGTGGGGAAAGCGTAAAATCGTTGGGGACGAAAGTCCTACAGTGCCACTTCAGTGAAAGCCTGATTCACGCTTCCCGTTCCCCTTGCCCAGCAGCCCCGACACCTCCTAATGAGCTGAGGTGTGTACAAAAAGAATTTGCATATTCCCAGGCAGACACTTGGAACTGCCCACCTTTTTGCTTTTCTGTGCTTTGAGCAGAGACTCTGAAGTTTGATCCTGTTTCCCTCACCGGCCTAGTTCTTGCCCTCTTTTTTAGAGGCTGCAAATACCTCTCAGGTCCTCACCCTCGCAATGATAGGGTCTTTGATCTGGTGCCTCTAACCCCCAGAGAGCCATATTCTAACTTACTCTGGTTTCTCTTCAAAACGAAAAAATCTTTCGCCTTTTACTAAAGATTTCCGTGGAGAGGAACATTTACGAGTTTATTCAATTTTTTTAAGCCTTACCACAGGTGAGGCTGTTTATCATTTGTTTAAAAGAAAAGCATTAGAAGTTGGGGAATATTTAGGAGTTGTCTGCTACTGTTATAAGGGAACATGAGCTTGGTGTTTTATTCCTGATCTCTCTGCTTGCTCATTTGCATAGACAGAGTGTAGGAGAGGTGCATCATGGGACAGAGCTTGGGCAGTGCATGAGATTGCTTTTCCTTGACTATCTTGAAACTGCACGATAGCAGGCAGTATATTTTCTCTTTTCTCAACATTCCTGCTGCCAGAGGCCAGACGTCACTCTCCTTTTAAAAGGTGGCACCAAGACTCATGCTGCGCTTTTCATAGGGCTTGCACGATATTTGTGCCCGTTAGAGGTGCCCTTAGAAGGTGGCCAATCCTGAGTCAGATTCCTCTCAGGTACACTTGAAGGGGCTCGTTAGTCTTGTTTCAAGTGCCTCCAGCCTAGACAGATCTATACTTATATATTCAGCTTTAATGAAAATACGTGTGAAAAAGGGACTTAAAGTGCATGGCTATTTGCATAGAACAGTGGTGGCTCACAGCCTATCGATTGGAGGGATGGTGGGGAAAGCGTAAAATCGTTGGGGACGAAAGTCCTACAGTGCCACTTCAGTGAAAGCCTGATTCACGCTTCCCGTTCCCCTTGCCCAGCAGCCCCGACACCTCCTAATGAGCTGAGGTGTGTACAAAAAGAATTTGCATATTCCCAGGCAGACACTTGGAACTGCCCACCTTTTTGCTTTTCTGTGCTTTGAGCAGAGACTCTGAAGTTTGATCCTGTTTCCCTCACCGGCCTAGTTCTTGCCCTCTTTTTTAGAGGCTGCAAATACCTCTCAGGTCCTCACCCTCGCAATGATAGGGTCTTTGATCTGGTGCCTCTAACCCCCAGAGAGCCATATTCTAACTTACTCTGGTTTCTCTTCAAAACGAAAAAATCTTTCGCCTTTTACTAAAGATTTCCGTGGAGAGGAACATTTACGAGTTTATTCAATTTTTTTAAGCCTTACCACAGGTGAGGCTGTTTATCATTTGTTTAAAAGAAAAGCATTAGAAGTTGGGGAATATTTCAGGAGTTGTCTGCTACTGTTATAAGGGAACATGAGCTTGGTGTTTTATTCCTGATCTCTCTGCTTGCTCATTTGCATAGACAGAGTGTAGGAGAGGTGCATCATGGGACAGAGCTTGGGCAGTGCATGAGATTGCTTTTCCTTGACTATCTTGAAACTGCACGATAGCAGGCAGTATATTTTCTCTTTTCTCAACATTCCTGCTGCCAGAGGCCAGACGTCACTCTCCTTTTAAAAGGTGGCACCAAGACTCATGCTGCGCTTTTCATAGGGCTTGCACGATATTTGTGCCCGTTAGAGGTGCCCTTAGAAGGTGGCCAATCCTGAGTCAGATTCCTCTCAGGTACACTTGAAGGGGCTCGTTAGTCTTGTTTCAAGTGCCTCCAGCCTAGACAGATCTATACTTATATATTCAGCTTTAATGAAAATACGTGTGAAAAAGGGACTTAAAGTGCATGGCTATTTGCATAGAACAGTGGTGGCTCACAGCCTATCGATTGGAGGGATGGTGGGGAAAGCGTAAAATCGTTGGGGACGAAAGTCCTACAGTGCCACTTCAGTGAAAGCCTGATTCACGCTTCCCGTTCCCCTTGCCCAGCAGCCCCGACACCTCCTAATGAGCTGAGGTGTGTACAAAAAGAATTTGCATATTCCCAGGCAGACACTTGGAACTGCCCACCTTTTTGCTTTTCTGTGCTTTGAGCAGAGACTCTGAAGTTTGATCCTGTTTCCCTCACCGGCCTAGTTCTTGCCCTCTTTTTTAGAGGCTGCAAATACCTCTCAGGTCCTCACCCTCGCAATGATAGGGTCTTTGATCTGGTGCCTCTAACCCCCAGAGAGCCATATTCTAACTTACTCTGGTTTCTCTTCAAAACGAAAAAATCTTTCGCCTTTTACTAAAGATTTCCGTGGAGAGGAACATTTACGAGTTTATTCAATTTTTTTAAGCCTTACCACAGGTGAGGCTGTTTATCATTTGTTTAAAAGAAAAGCATTAGAAGTTGGGGAATATTTAGGAGTTGTCTGCTACTGTTATAAGGGAACATGAGCTTGGTGTTTTATTCCTGATCTCTCTGCTTGCTCATTTGCATAGACAGAGTGTAGGAGAGGTGCATCATGGGACAGAGCTTGGGCAGTGCATGAGATTGCTTTTCCTTGACTATCTTGAAACTGCACGATAGCAGGCAGTATATTTTCTCTTTTCTCAACATTCCTGCTGCCAGAGGCCAGACGTCACTCTCCTTTTAAAAGGTGGCACCAAGACTCATGCTGCGCTTTTCATAGGGCTTGCACGATATTTGTGCCCGTTAGAGGTGCCCTTAGAAGGTGGCCAATCCTGAGTCAGATTCCTCTCAGGTACACTTGAAGGGGCTCGTTAGTCTTGTTTCAAGTGCCTCCAGCCTAGACAGATCTATACTTATATATTCAGCTTTAATGAAAATACGTGTGAAAAAGGGACTTAAAGTGCATGGCTATTTGCATAGAACAGTGGTGGCTCACAGCCTATCGATTGGAGGGATGGTGGGGAAAGCGTAAAATCGTTGGGGACGAAAGTCCTACAGTGCCACTTCAGTGAAAGCCTGATTCACGCTTCCCGTTCCCCTTGCCCAGCAGCCCCGACACCTCCTAATGAGCTGAGGTGTGTACAAAAAGAATTTGCATATTCCCAGGCAGACACTTGGAACTGCCCACCTTTTTGCTTTTCTGTGCTTTGAGCAGAGACTCTGAAGTTTGATCCTGTTTCCCTCACCGGCCTAGTTCTTGCCCTCTTTTTTAGAGGCTGCAAATACCTCTCAGGTCCTCACCCTCGCAATGATAGGGTCTTTGATCTGGTGCCTCTAACCCCCAGAGAGCCATATTCTAACTTACTCTGGTTTCTCTTCAAAACGAAAAAATCTTTCGCCTTTTACTAAAGATTTCCGTGGAGAGGAACATTTACGAGTTTATTCAATTTTTTTAAGCCTTACCACAGGTGAGGCTGTTTATCATTTGTTTAAAAGAAAAGCATTAGAAGTTGGGGAATATTTCAGGAGTTGTCTGCTACTGTTATAAGGGAACATGAGCTTGGTGTTTTATTCCTGATCTCTCTGCTTGCTCATTTGCATAGACAGAGTGTAGGAGAGGTGCATCATGGGACAGAGCTTGGGCAGTGCATGAGATTGCTTTTCCTTGACTATCTTGAAACTGCACGATAGCAGGCAGTATATTTTCTCTTTTCTCAACATTCCTGCTGCCAGAGGCCAGACGTCACTCTCCTTTTAAAAGGTGGCACCAAGACTCATGCTGCGCTTTTCATAGGGCTTGCACGATATTTGTGCCCGTTAGAGGTGCCCTTAGAAGGTGGCCAATCCTGAGTCAGATTCCTCTCAGGTACACTTGAAGGGGCTCGTTAGTCTTGTTTCAAGTGCCTCCAGCCTAGACAGATCTATACTTATATATTCAGCTTTAATGAAAATACGTGTGAAAAAGGGACTTAAAGTGCATGGCTATTTGCATAGAACAGTGGTGGCTCACAGCCTATCGATTGGAGGGATGGTGGGGAAAGCGTAAAATCGTTGGGGACGAAAGTCCTACAGTGCCACTTCAGTGAAAGCCTGATTCACGCTTCCCGTTCCCCTTGCCCAGCAGCCCCGACACCTCCTAATGAGCTGAGGTGTGTACAAAAAGAATTTGCATATTCCCAGGCAGACACTTGGAACTGCCCACCTTTTTGCTTTTCTGTGCTTTGAGCAGAGACTCTGAAGTTTGATCCTGTTTCCCTCACCGGCCTAGTTCTTGCCCTCTTTTTTAGAGGCTGCAAATACCTCTCAGGTCCTCACCCTCGCAATGATAGGGTCTTTGATCTGGTGCCTCTAACCCCCAGAGAGCCATATTCTAACTTACTCTGGTTTCTCTTCAAAACGAAAAAATCTTTCGCCTTTTACTAAAGATTTCCGTGGAGAGGAACATTTACGAGTTTATTCAATTTTTTTAAGCCTTACCACAGGTGAGGCTGTTTATCATTTGTTTAAAAGAAAAGCATTTGAAGTTGGGGAACATTTAGGAGTTGTCTGCTACTGTTATAAGGGAACATGAGCTTGGTGTTTTATTCCTGATCTCTCTGCTTGCTCATTTGCATAGACAGAGTGTAGGAGAGGTGCATCATGGGAAAGAGCTTGGGCAGTGCATGAGATTGCTTTTCCTTGACTATCTTGAAACTGCACGATAGCAGGCAGTGTATTTTCTCTTTTCTCAACATTCCTGCTGCCAGAGGCCAGACGTCACTCTCCTTTTAAAAGGTGGCACCAAGAGTCATGCTGCGCTTTTCATAGGGCTTGCCCGTTATTTGTGCCCGTTAGAGGTGCCCTTAGAGGGTGGCCAATCCTGAGTCAGATTCCTCTCAGGTACACTTGAAGGGGCTCGTTTGTCTTGTTTCATGTGCCTCCAGCCTAGACAGATCTATACTTATATATTCAGCTTTAATGAAAATACGTGTGAAAAAGGGACTTAAAGTGCATGGCTATTTGCATAGAACAGTGGTGGCTCACAGCCTATCGATTGGAGGGATGGTGGGGAAAGCGTAAAATCGTTGGGGACGAAAGTCCTACAGTGCCACTTCAGTGAAAGCCTGATTCACGCTTCCCGTTCCCCTTGCCCAGCAGCCCCGACACCTCCTAATGAGCTGAGGTGTGTACAAAAAGAATTTGCATATTCCCAGGCAGACACTTGGAACTGCCCACCTTTTTGCTTTTCTGTGCTTTGAGCAGAGACTCTGAAGTTTGATCCTGTTTCCCTCACCGGCCTAGTTCTTGCCCTCTTTTTTAGAGGCTGCAAATACCTCTCAGGTCCTCACCCTCGCAATGATAGGGTCTTTGATCTGGTGCCTCTAACCCCCAGAGAGCCATATTCTAACTTACTCTGGTTTCTCTTCAAAACGAAAAAATCTTTCGCCTTTTACTAAAGATTTCCGTGGAGAGGAACATTTACGAGTTTATTCAATTTTTTTAAGCCTTACCACAGGTGAGGCTGTTTATCATTTGTTTAAAAGAAAAGCATTAGAAGTTGGGGAATATTTAGGAGTTGTCTGCTACTGTTATAAGGGAACATGAGCTTGGTGTTTTATTCCTGATCTCTCTGCTTGCTCATTTGCATAGACAGAGTGTAGGAGAGGTGCATCATGGGACAGAGCTTGGGCAGTGCATGAGATTGCTTTTCCTTGACTATCTTGAAACTGCACGATAGCAGGCAGTATATTTTCTCTTTTCTCAACATTCCTGCTGCCAGAGGCCAGACGTCACTCTCCTTTTAAAAGGTGGCACCAAGACTCATGCTGCGCTTTTCATAGGGCTTGCACGATATTTGTGCCCGTTAGAGGTGCCCTTAGAAGGTGGCCAATCCTGAGTCAGATTCCTCTCAGGTACACTTGAAGGGGCTCGTTAGTCTTGTTTCAAGTGCCTCCAGCCTAGACAGATCTATACTTATATATTCAGCTTTAATGAAAATACGTGTGAAAAAGGGACTTAAAGTGCATGGCTATTTGCATAGAACAGTGGTGGCTCACAGCCTATCGATTGGAGGGATGGTGGGGAAAGCGTAAAATCGTTGGGGACGAAAGTCCTACAGTGCCACTTCAGTGAAAGCCTGATTCACGCTTCCCGTTCCCCTTGCCCAGCAGCCCCGACACCTCCTAATGAGCTGAGGTGTGTACAAAAAGAATTTGCATATTCCCAGGCAGACACTTGGAACTGCCCACCTTTTTGCTTTTCTGTGCTTTGAGCAGAGACTCTGAAGTTTGATCCTGTTTCCCTCACCGGCCTAGTTCTTGCCCTCTTTTTTAGAGGCTGCAAATACCTCTCAGGTCCTCACCCTCGCAATGATAGGGTCTTTGATCTGGTGCCTCTAACCCCCAGAGAGCCATATTCTAACTTACTCTGGTTTCTCTTCAAAACGAAAAAATCTTTCGCCTTTTACTAAAGATTTCCGTGGAGAGGAACATTTACGAGTTTATTCAATTTTTTTAAGCCTTACCACAGGTGAGGCTGTTTATCATTTGTTTAAAAGAAAAGCATTAGAAGTTGGGGAATATTTCAGGAGTTGTCTGCTACTGTTATAAGGGAACATGAGCTTGGTGTTTTATTCCTGATCTCTCTGCTTGCTCATTTGCATAGACAGAGTGTAGGAGAGGTGCATCATGGGACAGAGCTTGGGCAGTGCATGAGATTGCTTTTCCTTGACTATCTTGAAACTGCACGATAGCAGGCAGTATATTTTCTCTTTTCTCAACATTCCTGCTGCCAGAGGCCAGACGTCACTCTCCTTTTAAAAGGTGGCACCAAGACTCATGCTGCGCTTTTCATAGGGCTTGCCCGTTATTTGTGCCCGTTAGAGGTGCCCTTAGAGGGTGGCCAATCCTGAGTCAGATTCCTCTCAGGTACACTTGAAGGGGCTCGTTTGTCTTGTTTCATGTGCCTCCAGCCTAGACAGATCTATACTTATATATTCAGCTTTAATGAAAATACGTGTGAAAAAGGGACTTAAAGTGCATGGCTATTTGCATAGAACAGTGGTGGCTCACAGCCTATCGATTGGAGGGATGGTGGGGAAAGCGTAAAATCGTTGGGGACGAAAGTCCTACAGTGCCACTTCAGTGAAAGCCTGATTCACGCTTCCCGTTCCCCTTGCCCAGCAGCCCCGACACCTCCTAATGAGCTGAGGTGTGTACAAAAAGAATTTGCATATTCCCAGGCAGACACTTGGAACTGCCCACCTTTTTGCTTTTCTGTGCTTTGAGCAGAGACTCTGAAGTTTGATCCTGTTTCCCTCACCGGCCTAGTTCTTGCCCTCTTTTTTAGAGGCTGCAAATACCTCTCAGGTCCTCACCCTCGCAATGATAGGGTCTTTGATCTGGTGCCTCTAACCCCCAGAGAGCCATATTCTAACTTACTCTGGTTTCTCTTCAAAACGAAAAAATCTTTCGCCTTTTACTAAAGATTTCCGTGGAGAGGAACATTTACGAGTTTATTCAATTTTTTTAAGCCTTACCACAGGTGAGGCTGTTTATCATTTGTTTAAAAGAAAAGCATTAGAAGTTGGGGAATATTTCAGGAGTTGTCTGCTACTGTTATAAGGGAACATGAGCTTGGTGTTTTATTCCTGATCTCTCTGCTTGCTCATTTGCATAGACAGAGTGTAGGAGAGGTGCATCATGGGACAGAGCTTGGGCAGTGCATGAGATTGCTTTTCCTTGACTATCTTGAAACTGCACGATAGCAGGCAGTATATTTTCTCTTTTCTCAACATTCCTGCTGCCAGAGGCCAGACGTCACTCTCCTTTTAAAAGGTGGCACCAAGACTCATGCTGCGCTTTTCATAGGGCTTGCACGATATTTGTGCCCGTTAGAGGTGCCCTTAGAAGGTGGCCAATCCTGAGTCAGATTCCTCTCAGGTACACTTGAAGGGGCTCGTTAGTCTTGTTTCAAGTGCCTCCAGCCTAGACAGATCTATACTTATATATTCAGCTTTAATGAAAATACGTGTGAAAAAGGGACTTAAAGTGCATGGCTATTTGCATAGAACAGTGGTGGCTCACAGCCTATCGATTGGAGGGATGGTGGGGAAAGCGTAAAATCGTTGGGGACGAAAGTCCTACAGTGCCACTTCAGTGAAAGCCTGATTCACGCTTCCCGTTCCCCTTGCCCAGCAGCCCCGACACCTCCTAATGAGCTGAGGTGTGTACAAAAAGAATTTGCATATTCCCAGGCAGACACTTGGAACTGCCCACCTTTTTGCTTTTCTGTGCTTTGAGCAGAGACTCTGAAGTTTGATCCTGTTTCCCTCACCGGCCTAGTTCTTGCCCTCTTTTTTAGAGGCTGCAAATACCTCTCAGGTCCTCACCCTCGCAATGATAGGGTCTTTGATCTGGTGCCTCTAACCCCCAGAGAGCCATATTCTAACTTACTCTGGTTTCTCTTCAAAACGAAAAAATCTTTCGCCTTTTACTAAAGATTTCCGTGGAGAGGAACATTTACGAGTTTATTCAATTTTTTTAAGCCTTACCACAGGTGAGGCTGTTTATCATTTGTTTAAAAGAAAAGCATTAGAAGTTGGGGAATATTTAGGAGTTGTCTGCTACTGTTATAAGGGAACATGAGCTTGGTGTTTTATTCCTGATCTCTCTGCTTGCTCATTTGCATAGACAGAGTGTAGGAGAGGTGCATCATGGGACAGAGCTTGGGCAGTGCATGAGATTGCTTTTCCTTGACTATCTTGAAACTGCACGATAGCAGGCAGTATATTTTCTCTTTTCTCAACATTCCTGCTGCCAGAGGCCAGACGTCACTCTCCTTTTAAAAGGTGGCACCAAGACTCATGCTGCGCTTTTCATAGGGCTTGCACGATATTTGTGCCCGTTAGAGGTGCCCTTAGAAGGTGGCCAATCCTGAGTCAGATTCCTCTCAGGTACACTTGAAGGGGCTCGTTAGTCTTGTTTCAAGTGCCTCCAGCCTAGACAGATCTATACTTATATATTCAGCTTTAATGAAAATACGTGTGAAAAAGGGACTTAAAGTGCATGGCTATTTGCATAGAACAGTGGTGGCTCACAGCCTATCGATTGGAGGGATGGTGGGGAAAGCGTAAAATCGTTGGGGACGAAAGTCCTACAGTGCCACTTCAGTGAAAGCCTGATTCACGCTTCCCGTTCCCCTTGCCCAGCAGCCCCGACACCTCCTAATGAGCTGAGGTGTGTACAAAAAGAATTTGCATATTCCCAGGCAGACACTTGGAACTGCCCACCTTTTTGCTTTTCTGTGCTTTGAGCAGAGACTCTGAAGTTTGATCCTGTTTCCCTCACCGGCCTAGTTCTTGCCCTCTTTTTTAGAGGCTGCAAATACCTCTCAGGTCCTCACCCTCGCAATGATAGGGTCTTTGATCTGGTGCCTCTAACCCCCAGAGAGCCATATTCTAACTTACTCTGGTTTCTCTTCAAAACGAAAAAATCTTTCGCCTTTTACTAAAGATTTCCGTGGAGAGGAACATTTACGAGTTTATTCAATTTTTTTAAGCCTTACCACAGGTGAGGCTGTTTATCATTTGTTTAAAAGAAAAGCATTAGAAGTTGGGGAATATTTCAGGAGTTGTCTGCTACTGTTATAAGGGAACATGAGCTTGGTGTTTTATTCCTGATCTCTCTGCTTGCTCATTTGCATAGACAGAGTGTAGGAGAGGTGCATCATGGGACAGAGCTTGGGCAGTGCATGAGATTGCTTTTCCTTGACTATCTTGAAACTGCACGATAGCAGGCAGTATATTTTCTCTTTTCTCAACATTCCTGCTGCCAGAGGCCAGACGTCACTCTCCTTTTAAAAGGTGGCACCAAGACTCATGCTGCGCTTTTCATAGGGCTTGCACGATATTTGTGCCCGTTAGAGGTGCCCTTAGAAGGTGGCCAATCCTGAGTCAGATTCCTCTCAGGTACACTTGAAGGGGCTCGTTAGTCTTGTTTCAAGTGCCTCCAGCCTAGACAGATCTATACTTATATATTCAGCTTTAATGAAAATACGTGTGAAAAAGGGACTTAAAGTGCATGGCTATTTGCATAGAACAGTGGTGGCTCACAGCCTATCGATTGGAGGGATGGTGGGGAAAGCGTAAAATCGTTGGGGACGAAAGTCCTACAGTGCCACTTCAGTGAAAGCCTGATTCACGCTTCCCGTTCCCCTTGCCCAGCAGCCCCGACACCTCCTAATGAGCTGAGGTGTGTACAAAAAGAATTTGCATATTCCCAGGCAGACACTTGGAACTGCCCACCTTTTTGCTTTTCTGTGCTTTGAGCAGAGACTCTGAAGTTTGATCCTGTTTCCCTCACCGGCCTAGTTCTTGCCCTCTTTTTTAGAGGCTGCAAATACCTCTCAGGTCCTCACCCTCGCAATGATAGGGTCTTTGATCTGGTGCCTCTAACCCCCAGAGAGCCATATTCTAACTTACTCTGGTTTCTCTTCAAAACGAAAAAATCTTTCGCCTTTTACTAAAGATTTCCGTGGAGAGGAACATTTACGAGTTTATTCAATTTTTTTAAGCCTTACCACAGGTGAGGCTGTTTATCATTTGTTTAAAAGAAAAGCATTAGAAGTTGGGGAATATTTCAGGAGTTGTCTGCTACTGTTATAAGGGAACATGAGCTTGGTGTTTTATTCCTGATCTCTCTGCTTGCTCATTTGCATAGACAGAGTGTAGGAGAGGTGCATCATGGGACAGAGCTTGGGCAGTGCATGAGATTGCTTTTCCTTGACTATCTTGAAACTGCACGATAGCAGGCAGTATATTTTCTCTTTTCTCAACATTCCTGCTGCCAGAGGCCAGACGTCACTCTCCTTTTAAAAGGTGGCACCAAGACTCATGCTGCGCTTTTCATAGGGCTTGCCCGTTATTTGTGCCCGTTAGAGGTGCCCTTAGAGGGTGGCCAATCCTGAGTCAGATTCCTCTCAGGTACACTTGAAGGGGCTCGTTTGTCTTGTTTCATGTGCCTCCAGCCTAGACAGATCTATACTTATATATTCAGCTTTAATGAAAATACGTGTGAAAAAGGGACTTAAAGTGCATGGCTATTTGCATAGAACAGTGGTGGCTCACAGCCTATCGATTGGAGGGATGGTGGGGAAAGCGTAAAATCGTTGGGGACGAAAGTCCTACAGTGCCACTTCAGTGAAAGCCTGATTCACGCTTCCCGTTCCCCTTGCCCAGCAGCCCCGACACCTCCTAATGAGCTGAGGTGTGTACAAAAAGAATTTGCATATTCCCAGGCAGACACTTGGAACTGCCCACCTTTTTGCTTTTCTGTGCTTTGAGCAGAGACTCTGAAGTTTGATCCTGTTTCCCTCACCGGCCTAGTTCTTGCCCTCTTTTTTAGAGGCTGCAAATACCTCTCAGGTCCTCACCCTCGCAATGATAGGGTCTTTGATCTGGTGCCTCTAACCCCCAGAGAGCCATATTCTAACTTACTCTGGTTTCTCTTCAAAACGAAAAAATCTTTCGCCTTTTACTAAAGATTTCCGTGGAGAGGAACATTTACGAGTTTATTCAATTTTTTTAAGCCTTACCACAGGTGAGGCTGTTTATCATTTGTTTAAAAGAAAAGCATTAGAAGTTGGGGAATATTTCAGGAGTTGTCTGCTACTGTTATAAGGGAACATGAGCTTGGTGTTTTATTCCTGATCTCTCTGCTTGCTCATTTGCATAGACAGAGTGTAGGAGAGGTGCATCATGGGACAGAGCTTGGGCAGTGCATGAGATTGCTTTTCCTTGACTATCTTGAAACTGCACGATAGCAGGCAGTATATTTTCTCTTTTCTCAACATTCCTGCTGCCAGAGGCCAGACGTCACTCTCCTTTTAAAAGGTGGCACCAAGACTCATGCTGCGCTTTTCATAGGGCTTGCACGATATTTGTGCCCGTTAGAGGTGCCCTTAGAAGGTGGCCAATCCTGAGTCAGATTCCTCTCAGGTACACTTGAAGGGGCTCGTTAGTCTTGTTTCAAGTGCCTCCAGCCTAGACAGATCTATACTTATATATTCAGCTTTAATGAAAATACGTGTGAAAAAGGGACTTAAAGTGCATGGCTATTTGCATAGAACAGTGGTGGCTCACAGCCTATCGATTGGAGGGATGGTGGGGAAAGCGTAAAATCGTTGGGGACGAAAGTCCTACAGTGCCACTTCAGTGAAAGCCTGATTCACGCTTCCCGTTCCCCTTGCCCAGCAGCCCCGACACCTCCTAATGAGCTGAGGTGTGTACAAAAAGAATTTGCATATTCCCAGGCAGACACTTGGAACTGCCCACCTTTTTGCTTTTCTGTGCTTTGAGCAGAGACTCTGAAGTTTGATCCTGTTTCCCTCACCGGCCTAGTTCTTGCCCTCTTTTTTAGAGGCTGCAAATACCTCTCAGGTCCTCACCCTCGCAATGATAGGGTCTTTGATCTGGTGCCTCTAACCCCCAGAGAGCCATATTCTAACTTACTCTGGTTTCTCTTCAAAACGAAAAAATCTTTCGCCTTTTACTAAAGATTTCCGTGGAGAGGAACATTTACGAGTTTATTCAATTTTTTTAAGCCTTACCACAGGTGAGGCTGTTTATCATTTGTTTAAAAGAAAAGCATTAGAAGTTGGGGAACATTTAGGAGTTGTCTGCTACTGTTATAAGGGAACATGAGCTTGGTGTTTTATTCCTGATCTCTCTGCTTGCTCATTTGCATAGACAGAGTGTAGGAGAGGTGCATCATGGGAAAGAGCTTGGGCAGTGCATGAGATTGCTTTTCCTTGACTATCTTGAAACTGCACGATAGCAGGCAGTGTATTTTCTCTTTTCTCAACATTCCTGCTGCCAGAGGCCAGACGTCACTCTCCTTTTAAAAGGTGGCACCAAGACTCATGCTGCGCTTTTCATAGGGCTTGCACGATATTTGTGCCCGTTAGAGGTGCCCTTAGAAGGTGGCCAATCCTGAGTCAGATTCCTCTCAGGTACACTTGAAGGGGCTCGTTAGTCTTGTTTCAAGTGCCTCCAGCCTAGACAGATCTATACTTATATATTCAGCTTTAATGAAAATACGTGTGAAAAAGGGACTTAAAGTGCATGGCTATTTGCATAGAACAGTGGTGGCTCACAGCCTATCGATTGGAGGGATGGTGGGGAAAGCGTAAAATCGTTGGGGACGAAAGTCCTACAGTGCCACTTCAGTGAAAGCCTGATTCACGCTTCCCGTTCCCCTTGCCCAGCAGCCCCGACACCTCCTAATGAGCTGAGGTGTGTACAAAAAGAATTTGCATATTCCCAGGCAGACACTTGGAACTGCCCACCTTTTTGCTTTTCTGTGCTTTGAGCAGAGACTCTGAAGTTTGATCCTGTTTCCCTCACCGGCCTAGTTCTTGCCCTCTTTTTTAGAGGCTGCAAATACCTCTCAGGTCCTCACCCTCGCAATGATAGGGTCTTTGATCTGGTGCCTCTAACCCCCAGAGAGCCATATTCTAACTTACTCTGGTTTCTCTTCAAAACGAAAAAATCTTTCGCCTTTTACTAAAGATTTCCGTGGAGAGGAACATTTACGAGTTTATTCAATTTTTTTAAGCCTTACCACAGGTGAGGCTGTTTATCATTTGTTTAAAAGAAAAGCATTAGAAGTTGGGGAACATTTAGGAGTTGTCTGCTACTGTTATAAGGGAACATGAGCTTGGTGTTTTATTCCTGATCTCTCTGCTTGCTCATTTGCATAGACAGAGTGTAGGAGAGGTGCATCATGGGAAAGAGCTTGGGCAGTGCATGAGATTGCTTTTCCTTGACTATCTTGAAACTGCACGATAGCAGGCAGTGTATTTTCTCTTTTCTCAACATTCCTGCTGCCAGAGGCCAGACGTCACTCTCCTTTTAAAAGGTGGCACCAAGAGTCATGCTGCGCTTTTCATAGGGCTTGCCCGTTATTTGTGCCCGTTAGAGGTGCCCTTAGAGGGTGGCCAATCCTGAGTCAGATTCCTCTCAGGTACACTTGAAGGGGCTCGTTTGTCTTGTTTCATGTGCCTCCAGCCTAGACAGATCTATACTTATATATTCAGCTTTAATGAAAATACGTGTGAAAAAGGGACTTAAAGTGCATGGCTATTTGCATAGAACAGTGGTGGCTCACAGCCTATCGATTGGAGGGATGGTGGGGAAAGCGTAAAATCGTTGGGGACGAAAGTCCTACAGTGCCACTTCAGTGAAAGCCTGATTCACGCTTCCCGTTCCCCTTGCCCAGCAGCCCCGACACCTCCTAATGAGCTGAGGTGTGTACAAAAAGAATTTGCATATTCCCAGGCAGACACTTGGAACTGCCCACCTTTTTGCTTTTCTGTGCTTTGAGCAGAGACTCTGAAGTTTGATCCTGTTTCCCTCACCGGCCTAGTTCTTGCCCTCTTTTTTAGAGGCTGCAAATACCTCTCAGGTCCTCACCCTCGCAATGATAGGGTCTTTGATCTGGTGCCTCTAACCCCCAGAGAGCCATATTCTAACTTACTCTGGTTTCTCTTCAAAACGAAAAAATCTTTCGCCTTTTACTAAAGATTTCCGTGGAGAGGAACATTTACGAGTTTATTCAATTTTTTTAAGCCTTACCACAGGTGAGGCTGTTTATCATTTGTTTAAAAGAAAAGCATTAGAAGTTGGGGAATATTTAGGAGTTGTCTGCTACTGTTATAAGGGAACATGAGCTTGGTGTTTTATTCCTGATCTCTCTGCTTGCTCATTTGCATAGACAGAGTGTAGGAGAGGTGCATCATGGGACAGAGCTTGGGCAGTGCATGAGATTGCTTTTCCTTGACTATCTTGAAACTGCACGATAGCAGGCAGTATATTTTCTCTTTTCTCAACATTCCTGCTGCCAGAGGCCAGACGTCACTCTCCTTTTAAAAGGTGGCACCAAGACTCATGCTGCGCTTTTCATAGGGCTTGCACGATATTTGTGCCCGTTAGAGGTGCCCTTAGAAGGTGGCCAATCCTGAGTCAGATTCCTCTCAGGTACACTTGAAGGGGCTCGTTAGTCTTGTTTCAAGTGCCTCCAGCCTAGACAGATCTATACTTATATATTCAGCTTTAATGAAAATACGTGTGAAAAAGGGACTTAAAGTGCATGGCTATTTGCATAGAACAGTGGTGGCTCACAGCCTATCGATTGGAGGGATGGTGGGGAAAGCGTAAAATCGTTGGGGACGAAAGTCCTACAGTGCCACTTCAGTGAAAGCCTGATTCACGCTTCCCGTTCCCCTTGCCCAGCAGCCCCGACACCTCCTAATGAGCTGAGGTGTGTACAAAAAGAATTTGCATATTCCCAGGCAGACACTTGGAACTGCCCACCTTTTTGCTTTTCTGTGCTTTGAGCAGAGACTCTGAAGTTTGATCCTGTTTCCCTCACCGGCCTAGTTCTTGCCCTCTTTTTTAGAGGCTGCAAATACCTCTCAGGTCCTCACCCTCGCAATGATAGGGTCTTTGATCTGGTGCCTCTAACCCCCAGAGAGCCATATTCTAACTTACTCTGGTTTCTCTTCAAAACGAAAAAATCTTTCGCCTTTTACTAAAGATTTCCGTGGAGAGGAACATTTACGAGTTTATTCAATTTTTTTAAGCCTTACCACAGGTGAGGCTGTTTATCATTTGTTTAAAAGAAAAGCATTAGAAGTTGGGGAATATTTCAGGAGTTGTCTGCTACTGTTATAAGGGAACATGAGCTTGGTGTTTTATTCCTGATCTCTCTGCTTGCTCATTTGCATAGACAGAGTGTAGGAGAGGTGCATCATGGGACAGAGCTTGGGCAGTGCATGAGATTGCTTTTCCTTGACTATCTTGAAACTGCACGATAGCAGGCAGTATATTTTCTCTTTTCTCAACATTCCTGCTGCCAGAGGCCAGACGTCACTCTCCTTTTAAAAGGTGGCACCAAGACTCATGCTGCGCTTTTCATAGGGCTTGCACGATATTTGTGCCCGTTAGAGGTGCCCTTAGAAGGTGGCCAATCCTGAGTCAGATTCCTCTCAGGTACACTTGAAGGGGCTCGTTAGTCTTGTTTCAAGTGCCTCCAGCCTAGACAGATCTATACTTATATATTCAGCTTTAATGAAAATACGTGTGAAAAAGGGACTTAAAGTGCATGGCTATTTGCATAGAACAGTGGTGGCTCACAGCCTATCGATTGGAGGGATGGTGGGGAAAGCGTAAAATCGTTGGGGACGAAAGTCCTACAGTGCCACTTCAGTGAAAGCCTGATTCACGCTTCCCGTTCCCCTTGCCCAGCAGCCCCGACACCTCCTAATGAGCTGAGGTGTGTACAAAAAGAATTTGCATATTCCCAGGCAGACACTTGGAACTGCCCACCTTTTTGCTTTTCTGTGCTTTGAGCAGAGACTCTGAAGTTTGATCCTGTTTCCCTCACCGGCCTAGTTCTTGCCCTCTTTTTTAGAGGCTGCAAATACCTCTCAGGTCCTCACCCTCGCAATGATAGGGTCTTTGATCTGGTGCCTCTAACCCCCAGAGAGCCATATTCTAACTTACTCTGGTTTCTCTTCAAAACGAAAAAATCTTTCGCCTTTTACTAAAGATTTCCGTGGAGAGGAACATTTACGAGTTTATTCAATTTTTTTAAGCCTTACCACAGGTGAGGCTGTTTATCATTTGTTTAAAAGAAAAGCATTTGAAGTTGGGGAACATTTAGGAGTTGTCTGCTACTGTTATAAGGGAACATGAGCTTGGTGTTTTATTCCTGATCTCTCTGCTTGCTCATTTGCATAGACAGAGTGTAGGAGAGGTGCATCATGGGAAAGAGCTTGGGCAGTGCATGAGATTGCTTTTCCTTGACTATCTTGAAACTGCACGATAGCAGGCAGTGTATTTTCTCTTTTCTCAACATTCCTGCTGCCAGAGGCCAGACGTCACTCTCCTTTTAAAAGGTGGCACCAAGAGTCATGCTGCGCTTTTCATAGGGCTTGCCCGTTATTTGTGCCCGTTAGAGGTGCCCTTAGAGGGTGGCCAATCCTGAGTCAGATTCCTCTCAGGTACACTTGAAGGGGCTCGTTTGTCTTGTTTCATGTGCCTCCAGCCTAGACAGATCTATACTTATATATTCAGCTTTAATGAAAATACGTGTGAAAAAGGGACTTAAAGTGCATGGCTATTTGCATAGAACAGTGGTGGCTCACAGCCTATCGATTGGAGGGATGGTGGGGAAAGCGTAAAATCGTTGGGGACGAAAGTCCTACAGTGCCACTTCAGTGAAAGCCTGATTCACGCTTCCCGTTCCCCTTGCCCAGCAGCCCCGACACCTCCTAATGAGCTGAGGTGTGTACAAAAAGAATTTGCATATTCCCAGGCAGACACTTGGAACTGCCCACCTTTTTGCTTTTCTGTGCTTTGAGCAGAGACTCTGAAGTTTGATCCTGTTTCCCTCACCGGCCTAGTTCTTGCCCTCTTTTTTAGAGGCTGCAAATACCTCTCAGGTCCTCACCCTCGCAATGATAGGGTCTTTGATCTGGTGCCTCTAACCCCCAGAGAGCCATATTCTAACTTACTCTGGTTTCTCTTCAAAACGAAAAAATCTTTCGCCTTTTACTAAAGATTTCCGTGGAGAGGAACATTTACGAGTTTATTCAATTTTTTTAAGCCTTACCACAGGTGAGGCTGTTTATCATTTGTTTAAAAGAAAAGCATTAGAAGTTGGGGAACATTTAGGAGTTGTCTGCTACTGTTATAAGGGAACATGAGCTTGGTGTTTTATTCCTGATCTCTCTGCTTGCTCATTTGCATAGACAGAGTGTAGGAGAGGTGCATCATGGGAAAGAGCTTGGGCAGTGCATGAGATTGCTTTTCCTTGACTATCTTGAAACTGCACGATAGCAGGCAGTGTATTTTCTCTTTTCTCAACATTCCTGCTGCCAGAGGCCAGACGTCACTCTCCTTTTAAAAGGTGGCACCAAGAGTCATGCTGCGCTTTTCATAGGGCTTGCCCGTTATTTGTGCCCGTTAGAGGTGCCCTTAGAGGGTGGCCAATCCTGAGTCAGATTCCTCTCAGGTACACTTGAAGGGGCTCGTTTGTCTTGTTTCATGTGCCTCCAGCCTAGACAGATCTATACTTATATATTCAGCTTTAATGAAAATACGTGTGAAAAAGGGACTTAAAGTGCATGGCTATTTGCATAGAACAGTGGTGGCTCACAGCCTATCGATTGGAGGGATGGTGGGGAAAGCGTAAAATCGTTGGGGACGAAAGTCCTACAGTGCCACTTCAGTGAAAGCCTGATTCACGCTTCCCGTTCCCCTTGCCCAGCAGCCCCGACACCTCCTAATGAGCTGAGGTGTGTACAAAAAGAATTTGCATATTCCCAGGCAGACACTTGGAACTGCCCACCTTTTTGCTTTTCTGTGCTTTGAGCAGAGACTCTGAAGTTTGATCCTGTTTCCCTCACCGGCCTAGTTCTTGCCCTCTTTTTTAGAGGCTGCAAATACCTCTCAGGTCCTCACCCTCGCAATGATAGGGTCTTTGATCTGGTGCCTCTAACCCCCAGAGAGCCATATTCTAACTTACTCTGGTTTCTCTTCAAAACGAAAAAATCTTTCGCCTTTTACTAAAGATTTCCGTGGAGAGGAACATTTACGAGTTTATTCAATTTTTTTAAGCCTTACCACAGGTGAGGCTGTTTATCATTTGTTTAAAAGAAAAGCATTAGAAGTTGGGGAATATTTCAGGAGTTGTCTGCTACTGTTATAAGGGAACATGAGCTTGGTGTTTTATTCCTGATCTCTCTGCTTGCTCATTTGCATAGACAGAGTGTAGGAGAGGTGCATCATGGGACAGAGCTTGGGCAGTGCATGAGATTGCTTTTCCTTGACTATCTTGAAACTGCACGATAGCAGGCAGTATATTTTCTCTTTTCTCAACATTCCTGCTGCCAGAGGCCAGACGTCACTCTCCTTTTAAAAGGTGGCACCAAGACTCATGCTGCGCTTTTCATAGGGCTTGCACGATATTTGTGCCCGTTAGAGGTGCCCTTAGAAGGTGGCCAATCCTGAGTCAGATTCCTCTCAGGTACACTTGAAGGGGCTCGTTAGTCTTGTTTCAAGTGCCTCCAGCCTAGACAGATCTATACTTATATATTCAGCTTTAATGAAAATACGTGTGAAAAAGGGACTTAAAGTGCATGGCTATTTGCATAGAACAGTGGTGGCTCACAGCCTATCGATTGGAGGGATGGTGGGGAAAGCGTAAAATCGTTGGGGACGAAAGTCCTACAGTGCCACTTCAGTGAAAGCCTGATTCACGCTTCCCGTTCCCCTTGCCCAGCAGCCCCGACACCTCCTAATGAGCTGAGGTGTGTACAAAAAGAATTTGCATATTCCCAGGCAGACACTTGGAACTGCCCACCTTTTTGCTTTTCTGTGCTTTGAGCAGAGACTCTGAAGTTTGATCCTGTTTCCCTCACCGGCCTAGTTCTTGCCCTCTTTTTTAGAGGCTGCAAATACCTCTCAGGTCCTCACCCTCGCAATGATAGGGTCTTTGATCTGGTGCCTCTAACCCCCAGAGAGCCATATTCTAACTTACTCTGGTTTCTCTTCAAAACGAAAAAATCTTTCGCCTTTTACTAAAGATTTCCGTGGAGAGGAACATTTACGAGTTTATTCAATTTTTTTAAGCCTTACCACAGGTGAGGCTGTTTATCATTTGTTTAAAAGAAAAGCATTAGAAGTTGGGGAATATTTCAGGAGTTGTCTGCTACTGTTATAAGGGAACATGAGCTTGGTGTTTTATTCCTGATCTCTCTGCTTGCTCATTTGCATAGACAGAGTGTAGGAGAGGTGCATCATGGGACAGAGCTTGGGCAGTGCATGAGATTGCTTTTCCTTGACTATCTTGAAACTGCACGATAGCAGGCAGTATATTTTCTCTTTTCTCAACATTCCTGCTGCCAGAGGCCAGACGTCACTCTCCTTTTAAAAGGTGGCACCAAGACTCATGCTGCGCTTTTCATAGGGCTTGCACGATATTTGTGCCCGTTAGAGGTGCCCTTAGAAGGTGGCCAATCCTGAGTCAGATTCCTCTCAGGTACACTTGAAGGGGCTCGTTAGTCTTGTTTCAAGTGCCTCCAGCCTAGACAGATCTATACTTATATATTCAGCTTTAATGAAAATACGTGTGAAAAAGGGACTTAAAGTGCATGGCTATTTGCATAGAACAGTGGTGGCTCACAGCCTATCGATTGGAGGGATGGTGGGGAAAGCGTAAAATCGTTGGGGACGAAAGTCCTACAGTGCCACTTCAGTGAAAGCCTGATTCACGCTTCCCGTTCCCCTTGCCCAGCAGCCCCGACACCTCCTAATGAGCTGAGGTGTGTACAAAAAGAATTTGCATATTCCCAGGCAGACACTTGGAACTGCCCACCTTTTTGCTTTTCTGTGCTTTGAGCAGAGACTCTGAAGTTTGATCCTGTTTCCCTCACCGGCCTAGTTCTTGCCCTCTTTTTTAGAGGCTGCAAATACCTCTCAGGTCCTCACCCTCGCAATGATAGGGTCTTTGATCTGGTGCCTCTAACCCCCAGAGAGCCATATTCTAACTTACTCTGGTTTCTCTTCAAAACGAAAAAATCTTTCGCCTTTTACTAAAGATTTCCGTGGAGAGGAACATTTACGAGTTTATTCAATTTTTTTAAGCCTTACCACAGGTGAGGCTGTTTATCATTTGTTTAAAAGAAAAGCATTAGAAGTTGGGGAACATTTAGGAGTTGTCTGCTACTGTTATAAGGGAACATGAGCTTGGTGTTTTATTCCTGATCTCTCTGCTTGCTCATTTGCATAGACAGAGTGTAGGAGAGGTGCATCATGGGAAAGAGCTTGGGCAGTGCATGAGATTGCTTTTCCTTGACTATCTTGAAACTGCACGATAGCAGGCAGTGTATTTTCTCTTTTCTCAACATTCCTGCTGCCAGAGGCCAGACGTCACTCTCCTTTTAAAAGGTGGCACCAAGAGTCATGCTGCGCTTTTCATAGGGCTTGCCCGTTATTTGTGCCCGTTAGAGGTGCCCTTAGAGGGTGGCCAATCCTGAGTCAGATTCCTCTCAGGTACACTTGAAGGGGCTCGTTTGTCTTGTTTCATGTGCCTCCAGCCTAGACAGATCTATACTTATATATTCAGCTTTAATGAAAATACGTGTGAAAAAGGGACTTAAAGTGCATGGCTATTTGCATAGAACAGTGGTGGCTCACAGCCTATCGATTGGAGGGATGGTGGGGAAAGCGTAAAATCGTTGGGGACGAAAGTCCTACAGTGCCACTTCAGTGAAAGCCTGATTCACGCTTCCCGTTCCCCTTGCCCAGCAGCCCCGACACCTCCTAATGAGCTGAGGTGTGTACAAAAAGAATTTGCATATTCCCAGGCAGACACTTGGAACTGCCCACCTTTTTGCTTTTCTGTGCTTTGAGCAGAGACTCTGAAGTTTGATCCTGTTTCCCTCACCGGCCTAGTTCTTGCCCTCTTTTTTAGAGGCTGCAAATACCTCTCAGGTCCTCACCCTCGCAATGATAGGGTCTTTGATCTGGTGCCTCTAACCCCCAGAGAGCCATATTCTAACTTACTCTGGTTTCTCTTCAAAACGAAAAAATCTTTCGCCTTTTACTAAAGATTTCCGTGGAGAGGAACATTTACGAGTTTATTCAATTTTTTTAAGCCTTACCACAGGTGAGGCTGTTTATCATTTGTTTAAAAGAAAAGCATTAGAAGTTGGGGAATATTTCAGGAGTTGTCTGCTACTGTTATAAGGGAACATGAGCTTGGTGTTTTATTCCTGATCTCTCTGCTTGCTCATTTGCATAGACAGAGTGTAGGAGAGGTGCATCATGGGACAGAGCTTGGGCAGTGCATGAGATTGCTTTTCCTTGACTATCTTGAAACTGCACGATAGCAGGCAGTATATTTTCTCTTTTCTCAACATTCCTGCTGCCAGAGGCCAGACGTCACTCTCCTTTTAAAAGGTGGCACCAAGACTCATGCTGCGCTTTTCATAGGGCTTGCACGATATTTGTGCCCGTTAGAGGTGCCCTTAGAAGGTGGCCAATCCTGAGTCAGATTCCTCTCAGGTACACTTGAAGGGGCTCGTTAGTCTTGTTTCAAGTGCCTCCAGCCTAGACAGATCTATACTTATATATTCAGCTTTAATGAAAATACGTGTGAAAAAGGGACTTAAAGTGCATGGCTATTTGCATAGAACAGTGGTGGCTCACAGCCTATCGATTGGAGGGATGGTGGGGAAAGCGTAAAATCGTTGGGGACGAAAGTCCTACAGTGCCACTTCAGTGAAAGCCTGATTCACGCTTCCCGTTCCCCTTGCCCAGCAGCCCCGACACCTCCTAATGAGCTGAGGTGTGTACAAAAAGAATTTGCATATTCCCAGGCAGACACTTGGAACTGCCCACCTTTTTGCTTTTCTGTGCTTTGAGCAGAGACTCTGAAGTTTGATCCTGTTTCCCTCACCGGCCTAGTTCTTGCCCTCTTTTTTAGAGGCTGCAAATACCTCTCAGGTCCTCACCCTCGCAATGATAGGGTCTTTGATCTGGTGCCTCTAACCCCCAGAGAGCCATATTCTAACTTACTCTGGTTTCTCTTCAAAACGAAAAAATCTTTCGCCTTTTACTAAAGATTTCCGTGGAGAGGAACATTTACGAGTTTATTCAATTTTTTTAAGCCTTACCACAGGTGAGGCTGTTTATCATTTGTTTAAAAGAAAAGCATTAGAAGTTGGGGAATATTTAGGAGTTGTCTGCTACTGTTATAAGGGAACATGAGCTTGGTGTTTTATTCCTGATCTCTCTGCTTGCTCATTTGCATAGACAGAGTGTAGGAGAGGTGCATCATGGGACAGAGCTTGGGCAGTGCATGAGATTGCTTTTCCTTGACTATCTTGAAACTGCACGATAGCAGGCAGTATATTTTCTCTTTTCTCAACATTCCTGCTGCCAGAGGCCAGACGTCACTCTCCTTTTAAAAGGTGGCACCAAGACTCATGCTGCGCTTTTCATAGGGCTTGCACGATATTTGTGCCCGTTAGAGGTGCCCTTAGAAGGTGGCCAATCCTGAGTCAGATTCCTCTCAGGTACACTTGAAGGGGCTCGTTAGTCTTGTTTCAAGTGCCTCCAGCCTAGACAGATCTATACTTATATATTCAGCTTTAATGAAAATACGTGTGAAAAAGGGACTTAAAGTGCATGGCTATTTGCATAGAACAGTGGTGGCTCACAGCCTATCGATTGGAGGGATGGTGGGGAAAGCGTAAAATCGTTGGGGACGAAAGTCCTACAGTGCCACTTCAGTGAAAGCCTGATTCACGCTTCCCGTTCCCCTTGCCCAGCAGCCCCGACACCTCCTAATGAGCTGAGGTGTGTACAAAAAGAATTTGCATATTCCCAGGCAGACACTTGGAACTGCCCACCTTTTTGCTTTTCTGTGCTTTGAGCAGAGACTCTGAAGTTTGATCCTGTTTCCCTCACCGGCCTAGTTCTTGCCCTCTTTTTTAGAGGCTGCAAATACCTCTCAGGTCCTCACCCTCGCAATGATAGGGTCTTTGATCTGGTGCCTCTAACCCCCAGAGAGCCATATTCTAACTTACTCTGGTTTCTCTTCAAAACGAAAAAATCTTTCGCCTTTTACTAAAGATTTCCGTGGAGAGGAACATTTACGAGTTTATTCAATTTTTTTAAGCCTTACCACAGGTGAGGCTGTTTATCATTTGTTTAAAAGAAAAGCATTAGAAGTTGGGGAATATTTCAGGAGTTGTCTGCTACTGTTATAAGGGAACATGAGCTTGGTGTTTTATTCCTGATCTCTCTGCTTGCTCATTTGCATAGACAGAGTGTAGGAGAGGTGCATCATGGGACAGAGCTTGGGCAGTGCATGAGATTGCTTTTCCTTGACTATCTTGAAACTGCACGATAGCAGGCAGTATATTTTCTCTTTTCTCAACATTCCTGCTGCCAGAGGCCAGACGTCACTCTCCTTTTAAAAGGTGGCACCAAGACTCATGCTGCGCTTTTCATAGGGCTTGCACGATATTTGTGCCCGTTAGAGGTGCCCTTAGAAGGTGGCCAATCCTGAGTCAGATTCCTCTCAGGTACACTTGAAGGGGCTCGTTAGTCTTGTTTCAAGTGCCTCCAGCCTAGACAGATCTATACTTATATATTCAGCTTTAATGAAAATACGTGTGAAAAAGGGACTTAAAGTGCATGGCTATTTGCATAGAACAGTGGTGGCTCACAGCCTATCGATTGGAGGGATGGTGGGGAAAGCGTAAAATCGTTGGGGACGAAAGTCCTACAGTGCCACTTCAGTGAAAGCCTGATTCACGCTTCCCGTTCCCCTTGCCCAGCAGCCCCGACACCTCCTAATGAGCTGAGGTGTGTACAAAAAGAATTTGCATATTCCCAGGCAGACACTTGGAACTGCCCACCTTTTTGCTTTTCTGTGCTTTGAGCAGAGACTCTGAAGTTTGATCCTGTTTCCCTCACCGGCCTAGTTCTTGCCCTCTTTTTTAGAGGCTGCAAATACCTCTCAGGTCCTCACCCTCGCAATGATAGGGTCTTTGATCTGGTGCCTCTAACCCCCAGAGAGCCATATTCTAACTTACTCTGGTTTCTCTTCAAAACGAAAAAATCTTTCGCCTTTTACTAAAGATTTCCGTGGAGAGGAACATTTACGAGTTTATTCAATTTTTTTAAGCCTTACCACAGGTGAGGCTGTTTATCATTTGTTTAAAAGAAAAGCATTAGAAGTTGGGGAATATTTAGGAGTTGTCTGCTACTGTTATAAGGGAACATGAGCTTGGTGTTTTATTCCTGATCTCTCTGCTTGCTCATTTGCATAGACAGAGTGTAGGAGAGGTGCATCATGGGACAGAGCTTGGGCAGTGCATGAGATTGCTTTTCCTTGACTATCTTGAAACTGCACGATAGCAGGCAGTATATTTTCTCTTTTCTCAACATTCCTGCTGCCAGAGGCCAGACGTCACTCTCCTTTTAAAAGGTGGCACCAAGACTCATGCTGCGCTTTTCATAGGGCTTGCACGATATTTGTGCCCGTTAGAGGTGCCCTTAGAAGGTGGCCAATCCTGAGTCAGATTCCTCTCAGGTACACTTGAAGGGGCTCGTTAGTCTTGTTTCAAGTGCCTCCAGCCTAGACAGATCTATACTTATATATTCAGCTTTAATGAAAATACGTGTGAAAAAGGGACTTAAAGTGCATGGCTATTTGCATAGAACAGTGGTGGCTCACAGCCTATCGATTGGAGGGATGGTGGGGAAAGCGTAAAATCGTTGGGGACGAAAGTCCTACAGTGCCACTTCAGTGAAAGCCTGATTCACGCTTCCCGTTCCCCTTGCCCAGCAGCCCCGACACCTCCTAATGAGCTGAGGTGTGTACAAAAAGAATTTGCATATTCCCAGGCAGACACTTGGAACTGCCCACCTTTTTGCTTTTCTGTGCTTTGAGCAGAGACTCTGAAGTTTGATCCTGTTTCCCTCACCGGCCTAGTTCTTGCCCTCTTTTTTAGAGGCTGCAAATACCTCTCAGGTCCTCACCCTCGCAATGATAGGGTCTTTGATCTGGTGCCTCTAACCCCCAGAGAGCCATATTCTAACTTACTCTGGTTTCTCTTCAAAACGAAAAAATCTTTCGCCTTTTACTAAAGATTTCCGTGGAGAGGAACATTTACGAGTTTATTCAATTTTTTTAAGCCTTACCACAGGTGAGGCTGTTTATCATTTGTTTAAAAGAAAAGCATTAGAAGTTGGGGAATATTTCAGGAGTTGTCTGCTACTGTTATAAGGGAACATGAGCTTGGTGTTTTATTCCTGATCTCTCTGCTTGCTCATTTGCATAGACAGAGTGTAGGAGAGGTGCATCATGGGACAGAGCTTGGGCAGTGCATGAGATTGCTTTTCCTTGACTATCTTGAAACTGCACGATAGCAGGCAGTATATTTTCTCTTTTCTCAACATTCCTGCTGCCAGAGGCCAGACGTCACTCTCCTTTTAAAAGGTGGCACCAAGACTCATGCTGCGCTTTTCATAGGGCTTGCACGATATTTGTGCCCGTTAGAGGTGCCCTTAGAAGGTGGCCAATCCTGAGTCAGATTCCTCTCAGGTACACTTGAAGGGGCTCGTTAGTCTTGTTTCAAGTGCCTCCAGCCTAGACAGATCTATACTTATATATTCAGCTTTAATGAAAATACGTGTGAAAAAGGGACTTAAAGTGCATGGCTATTTGCATAGAACAGTGGTGGCTCACAGCCTATCGATTGGAGGGATGGTGGGGAAAGCGTAAAATCGTTGGGGACGAAAGTCCTACAGTGCCACTTCAGTGAAAGCCTGATTCACGCTTCCCGTTCCCCTTGCCCAGCAGCCCCGACACCTCCTAATGAGCTGAGGTGTGTACAAAAAGAATTTGCATATTCCCAGGCAGACACTTGGAACTGCCCACCTTTTTGCTTTTCTGTGCTTTGAGCAGAGACTCTGAAGTTTGATCCTGTTTCCCTCACCGGCCTAGTTCTTGCCCTCTTTTTTAGAGGCTGCAAATACCTCTCAGGTCCTCACCCTCGCAATGATAGGGTCTTTGATCTGGTGCCTCTAACCCCCAGAGAGCCATATTCTAACTTACTCTGGTTTCTCTTCAAAACGAAAAAATCTTTCGCCTTTTACTAAAGATTTCCGTGGAGAGGAACATTTACGAGTTTATTCAATTTTTTTAAGCCTTACCACAGGTGAGGCTGTTTATCATTTGTTTAAAAGAAAAGCATTTGAAGTTGGGGAACATTTAGGAGTTGTCTGCTACTGTTATAAGGGAACATGAGCTTGGTGTTTTATTCCTGATCTCTCTGCTTGCTCATTTGCATAGACAGAGTGTAGGAGAGGTGCATCATGGGAAAGAGCTTGGGCAGTGCATGAGATTGCTTTTCCTTGACTATCTTGAAACTGCACGATAGCAGGCAGTGTATTTTCTCTTTTCTCAACATTCCTGCTGCCAGAGGCCAGACGTCACTCTCCTTTTAAAAGGTGGCACCAAGAGTCATGCTGCGCTTTTCATAGGGCTTGCCCGTTATTTGTGCCCGTTAGAGGTGCCCTTAGAGGGTGGCCAATCCTGAGTCAGATTCCTCTCAGGTACACTTGAAGGGGCTCGTTTGTCTTGTTTCATGTGCCTCCAGCCTAGACAGATCTATACTTATATATTCAGCTTTAATGAAAATACGTGTGAAAAAGGGACTTAAAGTGCATGGCTATTTGCATAGAACAGTGGTGGCTCACAGCCTATCGATTGGAGGGATGGTGGGGAAAGCGTAAAATCGTTGGGGACGAAAGTCCTACAGTGCCACTTCAGTGAAAGCCTGATTCACGCTTCCCGTTCCCCTTGCCCAGCAGCCCCAACACCTCCTAATGAGCTGAGGTGTGTACAAAAAGAATTTGCATATTCCCAGGCAGACACTTGGAACTGCCCACCTTTTTGCTTTTCTGTGCTTTGAGCAGAGACTCTGAAGTTTGATCCTGTTTCCCTCACCGGCCTAGTTCTTGCCCTCTTTTTTAGAGGCTGCAAATACCTCTCAGGTCCTCACCCTCGCAATGATAGGGTCTTTGATCTGGTGCCTCTAACCCCCAGAGAGCCATATTCTAACTTACTCTGGTTTCTCTTCAAAACGAAAAAATCTTTCGCCTTTTACTAAAGATTTCCGTGGAGAGGAACATTTACGAGTTTATTCAATTTTTTTAAGCCTTACCACAGGTGAGGCTGTTTATCATTTGTTTAAAAGAAAAGCATTAGAAGTTGGGGAACATTTAGGAGTTGTCTGCTACTGTTATAAGGGAACATGAGCTTGGTGTTTTATTCCTGATCTCTCTGCTTGCTCATTTGCATAGACAGAGTGTAGGAGAGGTGCATCATGGGAAAGAGCTTGGGCAGTGCATGAGATTGCTTTTCCTTGACTATCTTGAAACTGCACGATAGCAGGCAGTGTATTTTCTCTTTTCTCAACATTCCTGCTGCCAGAGGCCAGACGTCACTCTCCTTTTAAAAGGTGGCACCAAGAGTCATGCTGCGCTTTTCATAGGGCTTGCCCGTTATTTGTGCCCGTTAGAGGTGCCCTTAGAGGGTGGCCAATCCTGAGTCAGATTCCTCTCAGGTACACTTGAAGGGGCTCGTTTGTCTTGTTTCATGTGCCTCCAGCCTAGACAGATCTATACTTATATATTCAGCTTTAATGAAAATACGTGTGAAAAAGGGACTTAAAGTGCATGGCTATTTGCATAGAACAGTGGTGGCTCACAGCCTATCGATTGGAGGGATGGTGGGGAAAGCGTAAAATCGTTGGGGACGAAAGTCCTACAGTGCCACTTCAGTGAAAGCCTGATTCACGCTTCCCGTTCCCCTTGCCCAGCAGCCCCGACACCTCCTAATGAGCTGAGGTGTGTACAAAAAGAATTTGCATATTCCCAGGCAGACACTTGGAACTGCCCACCTTTTTGCTTTTCTGTGCTTTGAGCAGAGACTCTGAAGTTTGATCCTGTTTCCCTCACCGGCCTAGTTCTTGCCCTCTTTTTTAGAGGCTGCAAATACCTCTCAGGTCCTCACCCTCGCAATGATAGGGTCTTTGATCTGGTGCCTCTAACCCCCAGAGAGCCATATTCTAACTTACTCTGGTTTCTCTTCAAAACGAAAAAATCTTTCGCCTTTTACTAAAGATTTCCGTGGAGAGGAACATTTACGAGTTTATTCAATTTTTTTAAGCCTTACCACAGGTGAGGCTGTTTATCATTTGTTTAAAAGAAAAGCATTAGAAGTTGGGGAATATTTAGGAGTTGTCTGCTACTGTTATAAGGGAACATGAGCTTGGTGTTTTATTCCTGATCTCTCTGCTTGCTCATTTGCATAGACAGAGTGTAGGAGAGGTGCATCATGGGACAGAGCTTGGGCAGTGCATGAGATTGCTTTTCCTTGACTATCTTGAAACTGCACGATAGCAGGCAGTATATTTTCTCTTTTCTCAACATTCCTGCTGCCAGAGGCCAGACGTCACTCTCCTTTTAAAAGGTGGCACCAAGACTCATGCTGCGCTTTTCATAGGGCTTGCACGATATTTGTGCCCGTTAGAGGTGCCCTTAGAAGGTGGCCAATCCTGAGTCAGATTCCTCTCAGGTACACTTGAAGGGGCTCGTTAGTCTTGTTTCAAGTGCCTCCAGCCTAGACAGATCTATACTTATATATTCAGCTTTAATGAAAATACGTGTGAAAAAGGGACTTAAAGTGCATGGCTATTTGCATAGAACAGTGGTGGCTCACAGCCTATCGATTGGAGGGATGGTGGGGAAAGCGTAAAATCGTTGGGGACGAAAGTCCTACAGTGCCACTTCAGTGAAAGCCTGATTCACGCTTCCCGTTCCCCTTGCCCAGCAGCCCCGACACCTCCTAATGAGCTGAGGTGTGTACAAAAAGAATTTGCATATTCCCAGGCAGACACTTGGAACTGCCCACCTTTTTGCTTTTCTGTGCTTTGAGCAGAGACTCTGAAGTTTGATCCTGTTTCCCTCACCGGCCTAGTTCTTGCCCTCTTTTTTAGAGGCTGCAAATACCTCTCAGGTCCTCACCCTCGCAATGATAGGGTCTTTGATCTGGTGCCTCTAACCCCCAGAGAGCCATATTCTAACTTACTCTGGTTTCTCTTCAAAACGAAAAAATCTTTCGCCTTTTACTAAAGATTTCCGTGGAGAGGAACATTTACGAGTTTATTCAATTTTTTTAAGCCTTACCACAGGTGAGGCTGTTTATCATTTGTTTAAAAGAAAAGCATTAGAAGTTGGGGAATATTTCAGGAGTTGTCTGCTACTGTTATAAGGGAACATGAGCTTGGTGTTTTATTCCTGATCTCTCTGCTTGCTCATTTGCATAGACAGAGTGTAGGAGAGGTGCATCATGGGACAGAGCTTGGGCAGTGCATGAGATTGCTTTTCCTTGACTATCTTGAAACTGCACGATAGCAGGCAGTATATTTTCTCTTTTCTCAACATTCCTGCTGCCAGAGGCCAGACGTCACTCTCCTTTTAAAAGGTGGCACCAAGACTCATGCTGCGCTTTTCATAGGGCTTGCCCGTTATTTGTGCCCGTTAGAGGTGCCCTTAGAGGGTGGCCAATCCTGAGTCAGATTCCTCTCAGGTACACTTGAAGGGGCTCGTTTGTCTTGTTTCATGTGCCTCCAGCCTAGACAGATCTATACTTATATATTCAGCTTTAATGAAAATACGTGTGAAAAAGGGACTTAAAGTGCATGGCTATTTGCATAGAACAGTGGTGGCTCACAGCCTATCGATTGGAGGGATGGTGGGGAAAGCGTAAAATCGTTGGGGACGAAAGTCCTACAGTGCCACTTCAGTGAAAGCCTGATTCACGCTTCCCGTTCCCCTTGCCCAGCAGCCCCGACACCTCCTAATGAGCTGAGGTGTGTACAAAAAGAATTTGCATATTCCCAGGCAGACACTTGGAACTGCCCACCTTTTTGCTTTTCTGTGCTTTGAGCAGAGACTCTGAAGTTTGATCCTGTTTCCCTCACCGGCCTAGTTCTTGCCCTCTTTTTTAGAGGCTGCAAATACCTCTCAGGTCCTCACCCTCGCAATGATAGGGTCTTTGATCTGGTGCCTCTAACCCCCAGAGAGCCATATTCTAACTTACTCTGGTTTCTCTTCAAAACGAAAAAATCTTTCGCCTTTTACTAAAGATTTCCGTGGAGAGGAACATTTACGAGTTTATTCAATTTTTTTAAGCCTTACCACAGGTGAGGCTGTTTATCATTTGTTTAAAAGAAAAGCATTAGAAGTTGGGGAATATTTCAGGAGTTGTCTGCTACTGTTATAAGGGAACATGAGCTTGGTGTTTTATTCCTGATCTCTCTGCTTGCTCATTTGCATAGACAGAGTGTAGGAGAGGTGCATCATGGGACAGAGCTTGGGCAGTGCATGAGATTGCTTTTCCTTGACTATCTTGAAACTGCACGATAGCAGGCAGTATATTTTCTCTTTTCTCAACATTCCTGCTGCCAGAGGCCAGACGTCACTCTCCTTTTAAAAGGTGGCACCAAGACTCATGCTGCGCTTTTCATAGGGCTTGCACGATATTTGTGCCCGTTAGAGGTGCCCTTAGAAGGTGGCCAATCCTGAGTCAGATTCCTCTCAGGTACACTTGAAGGGGCTCGTTAGTCTTGTTTCAAGTGCCTCCAGCCTAGACAGATCTATACTTATATATTCAGCTTTAATGAAAATACGTGTGAAAAAGGGACTTAAAGTGCATGGCTATTTGCATAGAACAGTGGTGGCTCACAGCCTATCGATTGGAGGGATGGTGGGGAAA